>NW_005054359.1:1741411-1814253 GCF_000277835.1 Geospiza fortis | reverse complement strand
CTCAGCAATGGGTGAATTACTTCTGACTCTATCTCACCTTTGGCCTGCAAATATGCTGTTGAAACTTTGTGTTACTACCTTGCCACAGAGAATCTGAGATGAAGTGCAAGAAGGTCCTGCACACTGTGTATTGTGATATGCGGGAAGCCAGACAGCCATCTCCTTCCTGCTCTAAGAAATTGTATCTATCAAAAACTTTAAACAAATATAAACTAACATTTCTTTGTCGTTCATCCATCATGCTCAACTCTCTCATTTGGAATACACTCAAAAATGTTTTTCTTGTTTCCTATTATTGTCCTAAATAATGACAAACACCTGTCATATACAAGGTGATGATCTTTGCAGGCCAGCAATGCAACAGCCATGCTTAATTTTAATCTCAGTGTTCCCAGGTCTAGTTTCCAACCTTAGAAAGAGCAACTGAACTGGTTATTATGTTTCCCAATAGCTTTTCATTTTAAGTCTGAAATGGAAGACAATTTTCACTTCTGACAATCTAGTGCACATGAATCACTTTGTTAGAGAAAGATTACAGTGTGGGCATGGTAACACGAAATTTTCCTATTCATGCAGTGAGCTCCATCTAGCCACAAGGTGAAAACAAAGAAACAAAAAAAAAACAAACAAAAAAAACCAAAAACAACAACAACAACAACAACAACAACAAAAAAAAAAAAGAGAGAGAGAAATTACAATTATTTTTTCTCGAGTCATTTAGGTTTGGCATTCATTCTGCTGGAAGTGAAATTGAAAGGCTGGGGAATCTTCAGCGAATTAAAAGAAATCCTTTTGGAGCTAATCCATGTCTGGTTTGAAGTCAGTGATAGTTTTTTCTAGTTGACTTCATTGATGCTAGATTGAATAGTTATAAGTGATGGTTTGTCTGTTTTCTTATTAGAAATTGAATTTGGAATTGAACATTTGGCCTCACTGAATTTTATCCATTTATTTTTTTTAACTTCAGTCAGTCTAGAATTTCACCCAATACATTTGAAAATAAATCAAACCCCACCAGCTTCCTATGGCCAGAAGTCAGTGTGATCTAAGGTAGGAACAAAGATATTCAGGATTGTGTATATTTAAATACTGTCACACTTCTAAAAGCAATCAGATATTTCAGAAAAAAAGTTTATGGGCAATCACAGGACAGCAGATAGGCAGCCACATAAATGAAGCATAATTGGCTGACTACAAATTTTAGTCAATAGCAAAATGTTTGATAAGGTGACCTTTTAAAATAACCTGCTTTAAAGATGCAATCTTTCTGAATAGACAGACACAAAGAAGCCTATTAGCAGTAGGTAAGTTGAAAAGAAAAGCCATCAATTAGATTTGATGATAAAAAAGGTCAGTTTTCAAAAAGCCCACTTAGCCACTGAAGCCTTTTGCTTTAGCAGGAACAATTGCTTAATCAACACCACTTAGCTCCAGTAGTTAAGTTCTGTTCAAACAGAATGTGGTCATCTTGCTTGATCAACTATAGTTGGTACCAAAGGAGGAGATTACTGTTCCTTGTTATAGAAAGCTGTTCTGAAAAATGAATTCTCTAGTTTGTGCTTCAATGCTAGGAGACCAGTCCAGCACAGCCAAAATGACTGCACAGTGATATCTGGAGCTCAAATAGAAATAGACATTGCTACTTACCTAGTCAACCACTGACTCACTTTAAACTTATTACCTTCACTTTAGAAATCTTGTAAAATATCTCTCAAAATGCTGAGAATTTTTACACAAGTGAAAAATGTCACAATCAAGAAGCAACTGCACTGTTTATCCTGGGGTGGGGAGGTTTCACCATTACCTCTGTATGTGACAAGGTTCCATCTGCTGCACATAAGGATTATTCATTTCAGTTTTGTATACACAATCTCCTTTACCCACTTGGTGTTAAGATGTAACGCTGTATAAAGCATCCTGGAGATTCAATAGCAAGATCTAAATACAGACAAGAAGAACTAGTTCTTTGATTTCTCTCATGCATTAGTAAAAGTCTGAAGGATCCGAGACAATCTAATCCTAAAAGGTTTGTTAGTATCTTACTTTATCAGGTGGAATTTAATTTAAATGGGTTTTTTTTCCATGTTAGAAGGCCTCTTCTGATTTCATTTTTAACTTAAACACAAAGGATGTTAAGGTACCCACTTGTCTACAGGAGCTCAGCACAGGAAAAGTCTTCCTTTCCATTGCCTTGGCTCTTTGGAAATCTTTGGTGTACAAAGAAAAAGCTTCCTAGTTCTAGATCTTCTAGATCTTCTTAAAATGCCTTTCATTTTATATGGGGGTAGAATTGTGAAATAGATATTAACTTAATTTTACCATAACAATGAAATGTATTGCTTTTACTAAAGGCAGAGTGAGTTCAGTGCACAGACAGACTAGCACATCTCCCAGCTTTCATCAGGAAAAGCAGCAGAGTTTCAGGCTACTCACTCTACTGTAAAAATGACAGTTCTGCTTTTCATATTAATCTCATTTTTCTTAAATCTCTGAGACAGAAGTTGACAGTTTTAAGACAACAAAGAGAAAAAAAGGAGAGGGAAAGAAAAGGAAGAAAAGACAATTTGTCAGTCTTTACACGAAACGTTGCTTTTTACTCATGTCTGGCCTCTAAACATGAAAGATCTTGTTGGTGTCCTCAGTTAAATGTAGGAGATCAAAGAATCAGTGATATATAACCTACTGCCTATCTAGCAATATTTCAAGAAAGAGATCAACTGAAAATTATAGAAAAATGTGCCAAAAGTTGCTAGAATGTAGCTCCTTTTTTTTTTCTTTTGCTTTTTAAGGAAACGAGGGAAATTGCAGGTGACTTTCCTGACTGTTTCCTGACACACAATTACATGGGTATCAAATGGAACATTAAATTACATAAGGAAGAAACACCATGAATGCAAAGTTCAGAAAGTATTTCTGACAGAAATATCAAATTATTATTTGTCTTCCCTGGCATCCACAACAGTATGCTAGATACTCTGTGTGGTCTATATGACCTTATTTCTGAAGAATTCTACTTAGCAGAGTGAAAAATTTTGATTTTCAGAAAATATTTTAGATAGATATAAGGAAAACAAAAAACAAGTCTGAAATATTTTGAATTTCCATTCTTTTCCTCTTACATTTCCCCTTTAAAATCACCCTTTCCAATTATGAGTTCAAAAGCTGGAGAAAATAGATTAAGAAAAAATGAAGAAAAAGGAGAGTTGTAGAGATGAGGATTCCTCTTTTTACCAACACTGTCTCTTCCCCAAGAGTTGGAATAATGTATTTTTGCTCTAAGTGAACATTTTTTGTTAAGATTGACCATTGCAAAAAATTCTAGGTTTTTTTTTTTTTGAGCTTTTTTCTTCTTTCTTTGACTGTCCACATAAAAGAAAGCTACCTGTAAAGATCTGTGATAATTTGGTGGACGTAATCCTTGGCAGATTCCTTTACAGCATAGAGTCAGAACTGGTAGAATTTAAGTCCTAGTGCCATTCTCAATCCCCAGTGAAGGGGAGATACCTGTGTGACTGATATCAAAGCATTATGACATGGATTTTAGTGGCCTAGAATCACTTTCTACCTTTTGGGGGAAATTTGCATAACAACCTTTAGGTTTTCCCGTATCTTCATAGCTTTAGTGCTGCAATTCTACCTCTTTTAGACTGTTGCTAAAATAACATACCACTAATGCAAGATTTAGCTGTAACTTTGCCTATGGGAGGAACGTACTTCTCAGATTTTGTGTTCTTTGCACTCCTCAAATGGATGATGTGTGAGTTTGAAAGGCTCTTTGATGCCAGAGCTACTCTGCTATCCCCCTTGTGTAAGCCGCTTTGAGATTTCCAGATGAAAAGTGCTATAAAAGTTCTAAATGGTATTGCTGTTATTATTTATTATATATTAAGCTAGAGTAAACTGCACATTACTTTTTGATGTTTATGCTTGGAAAGGGGAATGTATAGATAACTCATATTTGATAATGTAGGTATTTGGAACATTTGCTCTATGCCCTACCATCTGTTTCCATTATTAAAGCCAAGAGAGAGATTTACCTGGGCAGAAACAGAACAAAGATGGCAAATTCATTTCACTGTTTTATGTATTGAATAAGGGATGTTTCTCTGTTCACTTTCTAGTTTTCATCCAGCTGTAATTGTCTGCTTTTTGTTTTCAGTACTTTTGTGCCTGTTGCTAATGGTGCACATCACTGCGTTGTGAGAAACTTAATAGTTTCATAAACTTTATTACAATGTCTCTATAAACACCTCAAAATCTAAAATTACGAATAATTGCTTCTCATTAGCAATGGCCTATAAACAGTTTATTGGTTCACCAATACTGAATCTGTATAAATAATATGTGCAGGACCGGAGGAAATAGCCTACATACTGTTAAACGTACCCTGGGATATGAAAAGCAAAATGCATGACAGAAAAAAAAAAGGAAAAATCCAACACAAAGAACCACAATGAAATTTCTTGCTTTAACACAGAACTCCCAAGGAATTAACTGAGAGTTTTAGCATAAACATTTAAGGTATAATGAAATCCATAGACACACAACAACAGATTTCTGGCAAAGATGCTGTTTGATGGCTTCAACTTTTTTCAGATTGTCTGTCATGGCCACATTTGCCTTTAGTTTTAGACTCAATTTCAAATCCATCAAAGATAATTGTATAATATGTTAGTGATTTGTACAAAATAAGTCTTCACCTTTAGTGTGGTGCTGAGCCACTAAAATGATATTAATTACAATATTAATTGCTGCAGTGTTACCAGCCTGCTAGATAATTGCAATTAGGTATAATTCAAAGGCTGAAATCTTCAAAACTGAAATGTGATCTTGGATTCCATAAACTGACTGTGGTCACTGTCTCAAGCATGACACACATTATGCATGTGAGTGGTATTCAAAGAAAGTCCTACATTTTCAAGAAAGAATGTGTCGTAAGGTGTTTCTCATAAGAGAATCCAAAGCACCAGCCACATAGAGAAATCTGGCATAAATTTTGGGTTCCCAGCCTTAATATTCAGACAGGCACAATATGGAAATGTACCAGAAAGTAATAAACAGTAAGAGACTTATCTGTAAGGAAAATTCCTTTAGTTAATCTCTGTGCTAGTTTCAGTTAGGAAAAAGAAAATTTTTTTCCAAATAGCTGGTAAGGAGCTGGGTTTGGATTTGCACTGAAAACAGTGCCAATGACACAGGGATGATTTTGTTACTACTGGGCAGTGCTTGCACAGAGCTTAAGCCTTTTCTGCTCCTCACACTGCCCTGCTGTCAAGGAAGTAGGGGAGGCATGGGAAGTCAGGAGGAGACACAGTTGAGACAGCTGACCCCAACTGACCTAAGGGATATTCCAGACCATAGATTGTAATACTCAGCACATAAAACTGGGAAATAAGGAAGTGAGGTATGTCCAGAGTGATGGTGTTTTTCTTCCCAACTCACCATTGTGTGTGACGGAGCCCTGCTTTCCTGTGTATAGCTGAACACCTGTCTGCCCATGGGAAGCAGTGAATTAATTTCTTGTTTTGCTTTGTTCATGTGCCCGCCTTTTGCTTTCCCTATTAAACTGTCTTTTTCTCAACCCATGAGTTTTCTCACTTTTACCCTTCTCATTCTCTCCCCAATCCCACCAGGAGAGTGTGAATGAACAGCTGCAAGGAGCTTAGGTGTCAACTGGGGTTAAACCAAAATAGTCCCCGAAACTGAGAAGGTGGCACCTAGGTCAAATGATTTTCAAAATTTTGGAGCCTCAAGAGGCCTTCCAGAAGGGAAAAGGAATAGTTTATTTTAATTCACAGGTTTCAGCTTTTGTTGTTTTGGTGACTAAAAAACAATATTGTAGGATTGTTGTTGATTGCAGGCAGAATTACTCAAGTACAGTTTTTAAATGCCTTATATAACAAGACCATGAAATTATTCCACACGTGGATTGTTTAAAACAGCTGCAGTAAGTGCCTGAAATTATTTCATCTAGTACAATGCCATTTTAACTACTTTTTTAAATTTAGAAAAATATATGCAATTAAGGCGCAATTACGAAAAATGAAAGTGCCAGTGTAATTAAAATACATTAAATGTATAAATACATCCAAAATTCCTTCTTATTTATTTGTCTGCTTCTATACTCTGAATTGTTTTTTTGAGATAATTTCTTTCGCATATATTTTAGGAAGCTTAGCTGGTGGAAAACATTTCCTGTATGTCAAAATCATTTAACATCTTTCCCAAAATAGTTAAATTAACACTTATTTTAAAATCAAATTAGACATAACATAAAAAAAAGCTGTAGATCAGATTGTGGAAGTAGCAGTCCTGAGAGCTAATGTTCAATCAAACTAAGAACAAACTCACTCAGCATTACTTTCAGCAGAAAGACACTCCTAATTCTGCCTCCCTATAAGTGAAAAGGGCTGAACTGTTTGCTGAAGAAACAGGACTGAATTACTTAGAAATGGAAAAATATCCATTTCATTCTATTCATTTTAATTTCATTCCATAGTGTAGAGAAAACTTTAAAGAGTTGTGTCCACCTTCTCGCACAGTACTAAACATCCAGGAAAATTGACATGCTACAACTTTATGACTGATAAAAAGAAAAAGCATTCTCACACAAGCATCTTTGGGAGCTAATTGCCTGAAGGTATTACCAAGGCCAAGAGCTTATCAGGGTTAAAAAGAGGATTTAACATTTACACAGATAACAAGAATATACAAACCTGTAACAGTAGGATTAAGTGTTTGACCCGGCACCAATTGGACTGAATGGGTTTCCTATGACTTCAAGGGTGTGAGATCCATTCTGTAAAAGAGAATTTTAGACAGGATAAAACCCTCTTACTTCAGAATATAAGAAAGGTTTTAACAATCAGAGATTAGGAAAATATTCTTCTGACAATGAATCTCATAATTTTTGATGGATATTTATTCTCTATTGTATTAATTTGGGTATGAATTTGTCTTCATCTTTCTTTTTAGGGGTAAACCTAAAAGCCCTGTCAAAATCTGCATCAATAAAATGTAAGTCTGTCACAAATAGAATGGATGAGATTAGTTAATATTAAAGTACTGTTAGAAATAGTAACCAATATATGTTGAGAAAAATTAAAATATGGGGATTTTTTATTGTATCTAAAAGAGTATTGTACATTAACTCAAACTGAAAGCAAATAATTTCTAAGGAACTTTAATGTACCTTGTATGCAATATATACAATGTATATTTTTGCAGTGGCTATAGAAATTGCTCTTATTTTTAAGTGAATAGCAGAATTAATACTGCATATTCAGATGAAGCCTCCACAGATAATCAGAGCATATTTTAAAGCTAACCTCAGCAGTCTCACCTGCCCTTTCACTGGAGAGTCAATGGTGTCATTATGCCAATAATTAGATATGCAAATATGGGTTTAACTCCAGAGAACTTTAAATTGTTTTTTGTTTAATATCCACTGTGAAATATTGTCTTAGTGTTACTTCCAAGTGTCTTCAAATCTAACCTATAAAAATAAAAGGATCATGAAATCATCTTAAATATCAACTAATTTTCTTTTGTTCTTTGTGATCTAATGTTTTCTTGGCATGCCAAAATGTACATGAACAAACAATTGCAAAGTAGAAATTATTCCTTCTGAATTGTTCTGAAAATTAATTCGAAAATAATTTTCTGACAGTTACTACTCCTAATATCAGAAGTATGGCACTCAGTATGAGTGAGAATATGTGGATTTCTTTATGAAGAGAAAAAGAAAAGTTTTAATGTTGCAATTTTTTTTTAATGATGAAGCACATACTAGAACACACTTTAATTTTGTAACATTTGTTTATAATGAATACATCCCATACATGCACACACATTTAAGTATCTTCACTTTACATGTTCATTTGAAGTCAGCTACCAATAAGCTGCGGCTGAATTATTCAGAGTAAGAGACATTGTACAAAATGAAGACTGTCCCTAAACATTGAAAGTAAGTTAGATAGAACAGAAGTTTTAAATTAAAAAGAACTTAATCTTTAAATATTCTCAATATTTCAGAAACATGATTTTTGCCTAGGAAGGTTGATGAATTAATCCATGAGTGAATTTTAAAGAAACTTTGAGATTGGGAAATTATATGTATATTTGTATGAGATGGTACACTCAGAAGGTGATGTTTTATCAATAAAGAAAAAGAATTTATCTTTTGGTCACCAGCTGTTTCTTAGCAACGCAGGAAACTATTACTCTTTGAATTAATCATAAACAATTACATAAAGTGGCATAAACTGTTCTTTAGTTTTTTTCAGAAAAGGTGTAACAATTTCCCTTTCAAGCTTGGAGAGTAATTTCTAGTGCTACTTTTAACATTGTGACTGAAGCCTAAGACTACAGAAGATTGCTGCTGGATATGACTGTTGCTATTAAACCATTTAAGCATCTTTGGTATTGTTACTGATGGTTCTGACCTCACATTCTTTGAAATTTATTGAACTTGGATCAATTCACATGAAATGTTTTTCTAAAAAAATACATCATTTTTCTATTATATTTAGGTAGACACAGTGAAGCAGACTTTATTTGGAATGCATTCTGGATATTAAAGGTGGTATTGGGAATCTCCTCATTTCACACCAGAAGTTTAAATGTTACTCATGTATCATGGAGAGGGTCACTATGTCTACCTAAATATAATGGAAAATCTCCTCAGCAACTCTGCTGCTAATAAAAAACTGGAAGGAGTGTCTGACACACCAGCAGGCTATGCTGACATTTTGTGAGGCCTGGACAGGCCAGAGAGGTGATGGAGAGGAGGGGCCTGAACCAGCACAGGGGGCCAACCTGCTGGAAAAGCTGAGGGAGCTCAGCCAGTTTAGTCTGGAGAAAATGGAGTAGAGACCTGACCGATACATGCAAATATCTTCAGGTCAGGCCCCAAGAGAATGGGTACAGGCCCTTTTTAGTGGTGCTCATTAATAGGATAAGAGGCAACAGGCACAAACTGAAATATGGGAAGTTCCAGCTGAATATGAGGAAGAACTTATTTACTCTGAAGGTGACGGAGCACTGAAACAGGTTTCCACATAGGTGAGGTGTCTTCTTTTCTAGAGATATTCAAAACCTGCCCAGATGTGAACCAGTGCAACCTGATCTAGACCAATCCACTTCAGCAGGGGGATTGGACTAGATGATCTACAGAATCCCTTCCAACCTCAAACCTTCTGTGACTCTGTGACTTCATTTTCTTTCACAATTTTGGTTGTGCTGAGCACAGTTTGACAGCACCTGAGGCTTAGATTGACTATAAATTGAAAGTACCCAGTCAGGTTCTTATTCATAATATGACAGTCCAGAAGATCTCACAGATTCTGAGATTTTTTAGGTCTATTATTAAATCAAACATAGTCTATTATTAAATCAAATCAAACATAGACCAGAAGTCAATAATAGTCTTCACCCAAATGCCACTGTCCATTGCAAAACTTCATAAGTAAATATTTTCAGCAAAATGATGGAGTAATACCTCTGGAGTTCAAAACTTTTTACTTGTTACTTCTATATAGAATTGATTTTATTTTTGTCTTTAAACCACCAAAAAAAGCCTTTCATCTCTTTATTAGGAGGAGAGAGTGTTTCCAATGTTGTGTTGTTTAAGAAAGAGTGCCAAAGGATAGAAACCTAAAAAGCAAGACAGAACCTTTGAAGGACTCTGTCATTTTCTCATAAATTCTGCCTTGAGTGCAAGTGCAAAACAGAATCACAGAAAGAGCAGAGTGTTAATTCTCCATGTAAACTAGGGATTTTGACCTAAAGCGAGATTCCTTCCTTCTTTTTGGAAGGATGGCTGGGGGTAAAATCAAACGCAGCTAAGAAGTTATATTCACATGCTAACAGAAGTTGTAATGGTACAGAAATTATAGGGTAAAATGCAGCTGCTACTCCCTGGATAGAACACAGTTGGTATGCTCCGTGATGATTCCCCAACAGCAAGCACCTGCTGAGGGGGATGGAATGATGGGTGGAGCACAGTGCAGACGCCATGTCTTATTCAGAGTCTGTGGAAAATTCTTTCAGGGAGGGGAACTCGGTGGTACTTTGCAGCTGAGAAACCACATAGCACCTGTCAAGCAGTGAAGGGAGGAGATGCCCTGCTGATGAGCCAAAAACTGTGATGAAATCTCTTTCCTTAGATGAACTTGGTTCATTATAGCCTAATTTTAAGATTAAAGCACACATCCATCCCAAAGTTACTCACCTCCAAGGTACAACTATCCCTCACTGGGCATGTGCAATATGTTTTTTCAATGGTACCTTTAAAAGTGGAGAGAATTTTACACCAATCAGTAACAATGGGAGGCAGGACTAGAGTCACCCGAGCTCCACCTAAACATAAAGAGACAGTATAAAATAGGTCAAGAAGAAGGAAAAGCTAGAGAAGATACCATCATTATTGCTGGGATCAGTCAACAGGCTGAACCTTCTATTTCCCTCATAGGGATGCTTGTTGGATTAGAACTGTACTCTGTGCATGCTGAAGGCTTGTGCTGGGGATTTGAGATAGTCATTTAAACATGTTTTTGCAGTCAGATAACGTCACTGACAATCCTTGAAGTTTAAATTGATCACAAAATTATATTAATAAAGAATGTTATGCTGTAAAGTGTTGGTGAGTCCTTCATGGGTGCTGGCAGTGGCTGGCAGTGGGTAACAGTCTTGAGCAAAGTGTGAGACTCACTGAGGGGTCATAAGTGGGAAGACCTGCTGAGGGGCCTCCCTTGTACCCTCCTTTGATGTGTGTCCCTGAATAAGTCAGTCAAAGTGCCCTCCAGTCCAGCAGCACTGCTCAGTGAGGGGTTCCCCTAAAGGGCACTGACAGACTGGTCAGGTACAAGGGTTTCCTTTCCTGGGACACTGACAGACCAATCAAACACTAAGGGTCAAGGAAATCTCACACTAAGGGTTGAGGAAATCTCCTCCCCTTCACATGACAGCTCCTTCTCCCTAAAAGAAGAATTTAATTGTGCATTTCAGGTTGTCCAGTTTGTCAAATGTTACATCAAGGTGGTGATCCACATTCTACTGCTGAAAAACATAAGTTCCCATCCTCATTTATACACAGGGCTATTTCTTTCAGTATCATATATTGGTTGTGAGTAAGAAAAGGAAAAGAAATTTCTATAGATTCATGCAAAAATATTCATATATATACGGATATGTATATGTATATATACATATAGGTACATATATGGATATGTATATATACATATATGTACATATCCATATACACATATGGATATGTATATGGATGCACCTACATACAAATATGAATATTATAAATATAATACTTTCTATCTTTTAAATTAAGCTTTTTCCTGTGATATTTAAAATTTGGGGAAATAGGAGTTATGATTTCTATCTATTAAAAATGAAGTGAACCTCTGAGTTTCCTTTCTTTTGCTTTAAAAATATATTTGCAACTTTCAGTCAGCTTTAGTCTTGACCAAAGTGTTTGACAGAGTTTTCAGCTACATTTGTACTTGTTATAAAATGCTGGACTCACATCTACACTGAGGGTAGGTGTCATGTATTGTTTATTTTCTGTCTTGTAGATGAGACATTTGAAAATAGAAAATGCACAGGCTCAACAAATCAGCCATGTTTTTCCACTATGAACTTTATCTTTGTCAGTGCAAACATAGATAAAAAACATCAGAACTGGAATACAAATATTTCCTTACATTTGAGCTTCTGACTCAATTCTCAGGTTCTCAGTTCAAATAATCACCTTCCTGAGAAAGTTTTCCTGAGAATCTTTTTGATATTTTTTGAGACCACCTCTTTGAGTTTGTTATTTACCATTGTTTGTACCTTTTTAGAAATATAAGGTCAATTTCTGACTATTAGCAAGTCGTTTTATCGAATTCACTGTTACATAAAATTTTATATATTTGATGCCTCGTTATTTTAGTATTGTCTGAAAGACTGAAAGACAGAAAGTTTGCTGAAATTGAAAGCAAAGAACATGTTATTAGCTGAGCATGGATATTTTAATAGGGCTTTCAAGTCCTCATATATACTCAACTATTTATTTCCCAGAGGTTTATTTTAAATTTATCTTTAATATGAATGTGCTTCATTATTTTAAATGCTAGCAAGTATAGAGGGACTCATAAGGAAAAAAATTATACTCTTGTCCCTATCACAAAATTAGCAAGTATTTTCTGTTGTCCTTATATAATTTCTTATATTCTCTAAATGCAGTAACTCAATGGGTAAAACATTTGATTCTGCTTTTAATGATGGGGCCGAAAGACCACATTTTTTCTTTTTAACTGGTGAAAGATACAGTGCACAGTCCAACATTTAATACACAGCCCCTCTGATATTGTGGGATTTTGGAACATGTCTTAAGTGGACTGTACATTCCTGATTCACTTGGGAAATTAGCCCCAAAACTACCTCACAAGACATGACCTCATCCTTGTAATGAGCACTGGACAATTTGTTTCAGTAATGGGTATAATGGCAAAAAGCCAAGGAGGGTAGGGGAGAATCTTGTCTGTTATTTTTGTCAACCTAGGAATAATGTAAGCTTTGTACAACATACAAAGCATCACTTAGGAGCTGTGCCTAAAGTGCTAAAGATGAACTCTGCTCTCTGCTATAGGCAGACAGCTCTCAGGGAGAACAGTGGGTATAGTCTATGCATGTCTGAATTTAAAATTTCTTCTAGACGGTATTGTTTTGTAGCGGCTTTTTTTTTTTCAGTGGACTCTCTCTCAAATTCTTCCCTTTCATCTGATTGAATGAGACAATTATCTTATTGTGTCAGTATACCAGTATCTTTACTTCCGTTTCTCAATCAAAACATTTCAATTGTGAGCCCCTTTAGTCAGTGAGCACTTTGGAGTAAGGGTTGTATTTCTCTCTGCATTTAGTGCTCAAGAGTATATTGTTTTTTAGACCCATGGTATTCTAGATTTTAAGTAATACATGAAAACTTTATAAAGAAAATACATATTGAGTAAGAGTTGTGTACCTGCATCTGTTTTACTTCGAGCCCTTCATTTCATGCTCTGGTAACCAGCATGGAGAAGGCACGATTTTTCTCATTTTAATTTATGACCATTGATATAAACAATTGCAGTTAATTGATGTTTATACTGTTTAGTGTTAATTTTGTAACGTCCTTCATACCTAGAGAACATAGATAAATGTAACATTGGAAAACAAGAGATACAATTTTTATTGTTGAAATCAATTCACCTCAAAAACAATGGACCTTTAAAACTGAGAGAGACTTTAAGATTCATATTTCTGTTTGCAGTGACCATTTGACACACTTAGACCTAAGATTCACATAAACATTTATTTTCAGAAATGAGACATTAAGACTAATTATGACATTTTATAAAAGTAATTGGCAATGATCTTAATGAGAAAGAAAATTGTTTTGGCTTTAATAAAATAGAGTTATTTTCTTGTTTTTATAATATTATGTAAGTGACATACGGATGTCAATGTTTCATCTACTCCTGAACGTGGGCAATATACTTCATATATATGAATATATACATGTATCCCAACAAAGCAGCATTTAAAGAAAAAGAGTTTAAATTGTATAGGACCAGAGAAAAGACAATAAAAAAGGAAAGTACTGAAGTGTTCAAAATAATATAAGATTCAGGGACAGCAAATAAAATCATCTCTTCTAATAACTAGATGTGACAGTTTATATAACTGAAAGGCAGCCCCTTCCAAATTAATAGAAAGGAAATAAATATATACACAATTCACCATTAGCTTGAGATAATTATTCCACAGCTTGTCTTTTAGGTCAAGGTTCAATAGGATTCAAATCATCCTAATGTATTCATGGATAGCTATGAAAATAACTATGCTTACAATAGGAAAGTCACAAAGTCAAGGTGTCAAAACTATAAACTGTCATTAGACATGCAGAATGAAGAAAAGCTTCTATGTCAGTCCACAATCACACATCAGTGTTTCTCCTGTACATTAAATTTGTTATTTGTCAGAAAAAAACACACAGATGACTGGACTAAAAAGTTTCCCTTCTGGTCTGGACTAAGAATTATTACAGAAGTGGTACCTCCTGATGAAAATGGTCTTAATTTTACTAAGGGTGATGAAAACACCTATTCCTATATGAAATCATAGAATAATAAAATGGTTTGGGTTGAAAAAGACCTTGAAGATCATTTAGTATCAATCCCCATGCCATAGACAGGATCATCTTTCCCAAAACCAAGTTGCTCAGGTGCCTATCCTACCTGTCCTTGAATGCATCCAGGGATGGGGCATCCACAGCTTTTCTCACCAACCTGTCACCACCCTCACAGTAAACAGCTTCTTCTTTGTATCTAATCTAAACCTACTCTCTTCTAGTTTAAAACCATCCCCCCCTTGTCCTATCACTACACACCCTTGTAAAAAGTCACTCTTCATCTTTCATGCAGACTCCCTCCAGGTACTGGAAGGCAATGCAAAGGTCATCCTAAAGCCTTCTCTTTTCCAGGCTGAATGATCACAATTCTCTCAGCCTTCCCTCATAGGAGAGGTGCTTTATCCCACTAATCATCTTGGTGTTCCTTTGTTAGACTCATTCCAACAGGTCCATGCCCTCCTTGTGCTGGGACCCTGGAGCTGGATGCAGCACTCCTGGTGGGGTCTCACCAGAGTGGAGGGGCAGAATTATGTCGCTTAAATGGTTGACCATGCTTCTTATGATTCAGCCCAGGACACAATTGGCTTTTTGGGCTGCAAGTGCACATTACTGGCTCATGTTCTGCACCTCCAAGTTCCTCTCTCAGGGCTACTCTTGATCTTTTCATCCCACAGCCCAGATTGATACTGAGGATTGCCCCAAATCAGGTGCAGCACCTTCTCTTGGTCTTATTCGACCCCATGAGATTCCCATGAGCCCACCTGAGCTTGTGATGGTGTCTCTAGATGATATCCTACCCTTCAAGTGTGGCAACCACTCTCTTCAGCTTGGTCAAATCTGCAATTTGCTGAGGGTGCACTCAATCCCTTCATCTATGTCATTAATTAAGATAATAACACTGATCCCAGTACAAACTCCTGAGGGACACCACTCATCACTGATGTCTATCAGGATTCTCAGCTGTTGACCACTACCTTTAGGATGCGACCATACAACTAAATCCTATAAACCTAAAATGAGTACTTCATGTCTAACGTCCACAAAATGCCTCTCAGTCCTTCTACATGTATTTTGCTTTTGCTGAATGTCATGGTTTAGGAATGGCACTGCGAAGTTTAGTGTCCCACCCCCCACCAAGACTATCCCAAATCAGATGCTGCTTATTTGCTCCATTCTTCCCTCTCCCCTCCCCTTCCCTTCTCTTTCTTACTTTGGGGATGGACTTGAAAACTGAAAGCCCAAGAGGTAATAAGTATGGGTTGAGATAAGAAACAATTTACTGGAAAGAGAAGTGAGTTAAAAAAATGAACAGTAACAATATTAATAGCAAAAGTATAGAGAAAGAGAGTTCACATACAAAAATGCTCACTGCAGACTCTGTGCAGCAATGCACAGTTGTTCCCTACAACACCACACACTTCTCTCTGCAATGTTGACCTGAGGTGGTATAAATAACAGTCTAAAGGTTCTCACAGGGGTCCCAGCCCCTCCTGCTTACAGCTACTGAGAAAATTTAACTCTGTCCTGGCCAAAACCAGGCCACTGAATCCTTCAATACAAGAACATTAGGAACATTCTATGATAAGCCTCCTCTTTTCCTTGGAATTAAATTTTATTCATATTAAATGGGAATCTCTAAGGTTAAAACATGGCAGAGAAAGAAGGAAAACAAAATCTTTATAGTTCAGGAATGGTGGACAGCCTTTGTGTACCTCAAGTTCCTCAAGTTTTACTTCCTTTTTTTTTGTTTTCCCTTCTCATTCTCCAGTCCATGTGAGCTCAGGTCATGCCCGGCTGAAACTTCCAAAATACTCAGCCAATTAAGGTAATTCTGATGGTGTGTACTCATGGCAACTGTTGGTATAAGATACTGTGAAACTTGTGTAAGTCAGCATGCCAAAAAGTAATTGGTGGCAGTATTCCAGAAAGAATTAAATTCACTGAATATCTGTTAATAAGGTTTTTACTCAGGGGTCTTTCTCTCTCATGCTCTGTGTTAGTAACCCTAACAACAGAACTCTCCCTCATGAATTAGTGAAATAGACTAGATAAAACAATGTAAATGGAACATATAAAAATTTGTATTAAATGATATGAAGCTTAAAGACTTTCCCTAATCCCCTCATCCCCTCAATTATAATAGAGCATTTCACATACACATATGATGCAGAGGTTTTGATGAATCATATAAGAAATACATATGTGTATGTTTGCACATGTATGTACATGCATGCTTGAAAGAAGAAGGTGTTTTTGTCTCCTGTACCAGTCATAGATCTAGTCCACATAATGAGGAAGAAATCATGTACAAAATAGCTGTAGAGAATTACCAAAGACCCTATTCTTCAACAGTAACGTGGGCAGAAGATCTTTTATTTTAGACATATTATAGGGAGTGGCGTGTAGTTCAAGGGAAGAATATGCATTTTAGGAATTTTGGAAGTCCTCTGTAAACCAGAGTTCTTCTTTTCACCCTGAAGATTGCTCATGAGCACTTGCAGCTATCCCCCACATCATACTCTCAACATCATAACCACCTAACAGACCTAAACTTTCTTTGCTTCAATCAAACAAAAATGGATTGAAATCCCATATTTAAATAACTTCATTCATGAAAGTTTATACTCTCCTGGCTCCATTAGTCATGAAGCACCCACAGGCAGACTAAACTACTGCATATAGGTAGATCAACAATACTGTAGATTTGGTTCAGGTTGCTCTGAAAAAAATCTATTATACTTACCATGGGTCCTCTGTAAACACATTTTTCTGTAAAGCTTGAGTCAGTTCCCAGTGAAATTGTGCCAAAAGATATCTGGGAGGAACATGTCAGCAAGTACTTAAAAGTAATCCTCACATCTTTCCTCCAGTAATTCATTTTGCAGTACCCTTTCCTGTCAAACTGGAGATGAAAAAATTGCCCCCTCTGCGCTGATGAGATTGATTTCTTTTACAGGCAGTGTTGTAACTAGTTTACGTAAAATGAAATGTGTGTCACAAAAAATAAACCACACAATGTCACTGAATAAAGGAGCAAAGTGTTTCTTTATACTCACGGAAAGACTTATTTTTGAGTAGGACAGAAATATCAAAAGAATGTTTTCTGATGTGTTGTTTAACACATTCTTGTCTGTCTGGCGATGCAAATAGCATGTTATAGCTAAATGGTTTAAACTATTAAGGCTTACTCTAAGCTGGTCTAAACATATCAAGATATAGACTATGCCATGAGTAATTTTCATATTTTTCTTTTTGAAGGTGCTTTGCATTGCAGGAAGAGCTACATGGACCAGGAAATCTTTTCTTTTTCTAAAAGTTGAGTGAAATGGAGAAAAACTGAGCAAAAATTATCAACAAATTTGCATGTGTATTGTGCCAGTGCTTTCGTCTGTGTATCTTTCTGACATGATATCTCTACTTACATGTATCAGCACTTATTTAAATATTTTCCTCTATAAATCTACATCACAAATTCTACAAACCTCACCTAGCATGAATCATAGAGAAACATGTCAACCTCTTCATTTTAATGAATCTTTCTATTTAAAACAGTGGTCACTTCAGAATTTCAAGAAAATCAGAGAGGATTTCTGGTGTTCAATGACTAGGGATGTCAGTAGGTCCCCTCTACATAGAGAACTTGGGAAAGAAGAGGAAGATCTTTTTGAATTGTTGAGAGAAATGGAGAAAACTGAACAAACAGTGTTATCAAATTTACATATGCATCCCTCTGTTTATGAAAGTACTATTTTACTCTTAGTATTGCATAAAATCAAGATGGCAGGGAAAAATAATTGTGTACTAAATTATGCTTTGTTTGTAACACTGGCTTTATTCTGATTTCCATTGAAGTGAACTTTTCCTTATGTCTTTCTGGAAAAAAATATGAGGAAGAAGACGGATGCTACAGATTTACTTGAATTCACTTAAGCATCCTACTTATCTACAGAATGAGACTTCAGCTTGTCTCTTCAACTTGTACTATGGCAGCTGTTCCACTCTGTATGATCATGTAGTTCACTGCATCCTATTATTCAGTGGTTAAGAATAAGATGTAAAAAACTCTTTATTTACAAGACCTTCTGATGTCTGGGCTAGACAAATATTTGATTAATAGTAACAGCATGAACTTGAATATGTATCTCACAAATTACAATCTTGATGACAATTCTAACTGCTCAAGCTTGTCTTTACTGCATTTTGACTAAAATTTCTGCCTGAATATGCTCAAAAGGAAGACAAAGATAAAATAAAATATTTTATATTTATAAAAAATAAAATACTTTCAACATTTCAAACAAAACTGCACGGTTCTGGGAAAAGATGTAATTCCAGTATGACTTTTTTAATAGAGGACATTATTTTCAAGTTGTTTTGGCAAGGTCACTGAAACATTCATCTTGTATTAATTAGTGGTCTTTAAAAAACTTTGGTGAAGCGCTAGAAGTGTGCTACATATTCTAATAGCAAATAAAGGCTGGTTCCTGTCAAATGAAAGAATGTCAAAAATTGCAGGACCTCCATGCATGGAAAATTTCTCCATGTGTTTGGGTGTCCTAATTTCTGTCAACTGAGTTCAAATAATTTTCTATAAAAAGGGAAACATATTTATTGAATAATATCTGGTTTCTGGTTGGTACATGGGTCAGTATATACCTATACTTTTTGCTAGGGTTTTCTTACAAGCCTGACACCTATGAATAAGAATCAAACAAATTTTTCATATAGACCACATTAAAGAAACATTTAAGCCTTGAAGGAATTCAGTGATCTTTTTTATAGCCTAACTTGTAGCAAGTGGAGTAGGACACTGTGGGTTGACCTTGGTTTCTGGTTCTGTCTCTGGTTTCCTTGGAGACTTTCTGCAGGTCACTTCCTCACCCTTTGTGAATCATGGAAAGGTTGGGGTTCAAAGGGACCTTAATGATCATCTCTTCCGGCATGTTTCAAGTGAAAGAACAAGACCAGATTGGATATTAGGACAAAAAACATATCACTGAAAGAATGGTTGGAATAAGTTACCCAAGGGGGTGGTGGAGTTACTATCTCTGGAATTGTCCAAGTGACATCTGGATGTCTGGATGTAACACTTAGGGATGTGGTTTGGGAACTACTATGTTCTTGCTGGGTTGCCAGTTTTACTACATGACCTAGAAGATCTCTTCCAACCTTGATTATTCTGTGATCTATTTCCAAAATCCTCTGTCATAGAATGAGCACCTTCCAATAAACCAGCTCGGTCAAAGCCACAGCCAATCTTGCCTTAAACATTTCCAGGGATGGGACATCCACAACTTCTCTGTGATGCCTGTACCAGTACCTCACCATCTTCACAGTAATGAATTACTTCCTAAAATCTAATCTAAACCTCCTCTTATTTGGTTTAAAAACATTTTGATTTGTCTTGTCCCTGCATGCCCTTGTAAAAGGTCACCCTCCACCTTTCTTGTAGTCTCCCTTCAGGTCGTGCAACACTGCTGTAAGGCCAGAGAGCCTTCTCCATGCTGCACAGCCTCAGCTCTCTCAGCCTGTCTTCATAGGAGAGAAGGTTCAATCCTCTGGTCATCTTGGACTCCTCTGGAGTAACACAGGTCAGTGTTGGGGGCCACAGAGCTGGGTGCAGCACTCCAGGCAAGGTCTCATGAGGGCAGAGTAGAAAGGCAGAATCACCTCCCTGGAACTGCTGGCCATGCCTCTTTTGATGCAGCCTGGACAGAGTTGGCTTTCTGGTCTGCTAGGACACATTGCCATGTCATATGCAGCTTCACATCAACCAACAGCCCAAGTTCTTCTCCTCAGGGCTGTTCTACATCCAGCCCCCTCCCCCAGTCTGTATCTGTGCTTGGGATTGTCCTGGCCCAGGTTCAGGACCTTGCACTTGGCCTTGTTGAGCTTCGTGTCCATGCTGTCATCAGTGGTACTAATTTGATGTATTTAATCCTTCATTTCCTTGACTTTTGTTAGTAGTGTGTAAAACACAAAAACCTCAGAAGTTCTGAAACAAGCCTTCACCATTGGCCATGTTTTTTTGATTTTGTGTTTACCTTGTTGGGTAATTAAGCATTAGGCATGGCACTTCCTGAAGCCCTCCATTTTGGTAGACACATTTCTGGTGACTTAATAATTATCTGAAATATATCACTCAGATCCATTCTGATTTACTTCTCTATAAGAATCCAAAATTCAGTAAGGAAAGAAGAAATTGTTCTGGGGATCATCTGACACAAACTGGGAACTACTGTAAGTCATCAGGAAAAACTCTTTTAGTGAGATTTAAAAAAAAAATTCTAGAAACAAGCTCTCTGAGTATTGGCAGAAGATCCAATGCTAAATGAATATTAATTTTTGATTCTTTATTGCAAAGAAGTGAATAGAGTCCTGAAGAAAGACTGCCTGATGACTGAAGTGATTGATATTGGCTAACCCAATGTGCATTTAGAAACTATTTTGCTTTACAAATTCTTTATATATTATCTTTTCTTATTTGAAATGTAGATATTCTCTGTTTAGTAACCTCATTTAACTTTATCAGCATTTGAAAAACAATGCAATTGATCTGAAGACAACCCAACATCCTTCTCTGACTGTTTTAAAAGATGTTGATAATGAAGTTCAGTAATACGAAGATTTCACCTCATTCTTTTTCTTTCTATTTGTAAAATTTTCTTCTCTATTATACTTTATACTCACTTAGTCTGATTCTGTCTCTCTTTACCCAATCTTGAAAATAAATTTTAAATTTAATTAATGGAAACTAAAACCAAAATGTGAACTAATCTCTATTTTCATTATATGTATTTTCCATTTTAAGAAAAAACATTTTGAAAAGAAATTACTTTGTACAAATTCCCTTCTAGACAAATTTCGTGCATCACTCACAATACCTTAAGCTCCCTATTTTTAATCCTAATTTCAGGTAATATGCAAACATTTCCTGCTTTAAAGCTTTCAGACTGCTATTAAAAGAAACAAGAACTCCTGCCAACTCCTGGCCACTCTAAAAAAGAAAATCATTATGGACGAAAATGAGCTGCTTTTTACTGCAAAATTTTGCATTATACTAGCAGTTCCCTACGAGTAAGTGCTCATGAACTTTGTCCATGGTGAGCAGTATGGTTTTCAGTCAGAGGATGACAATTTGTATCAAATTTTGAGGGCCAGCAGATGGTGCTATTGCAGATGGCTATCTTGTTTGGTTTTGTTTAGCTGGGGTTTTTTCCTGACAAAATATGGCCATAAACTCCTAAAAACTGCACTTATTGTCAGTCAAGGCCTGGTGCTTTTCAAAAACTGTGGATGTTCTTTCCATATAAGGCTGTATATCCAGTGGTGTTGTTTTCTTTAAGATATGTTATAGATTTTAATTGTATGAGCAACCTGATATTATGTGGTGCAGTATTTGCCTTGCTGGAATGGAGGGATAATACTCAAGGAAAAATCAGTAATGTGCTCCTGCAAAGACACAATATTCTGGTTCTATAAGGTCTAAATAAAGCAGCTTGAAATTACTGTAACTGGAAGTGTTTCATTAGACTCTCTTAGGTATAGAAATGTAAAAGGACTGTACTTCCAAGCACATAGCATACGTTTTCTCTAGACAAGCAAAATGCAAGTGAAACATCTCAAGACAGGGATATCATTAAAGCAATGACAGTCTTTTGGCAAATGCTGTAATTTATCACAGATACAAAGCTTTTTGTATTTGGAGCAGAAATTGGTCATCAGCTCCAGTAAAAAGTAGGGAAGAAAAGGAAGAGAAAGTGGACAAAGACTTAAATTTAAAAACATAATGAAAGTTACAATAAAAAGATATAGTGACTTTTCTTGATCAATACCAAGGAAAATATAAGCCTTCCCCTTTTATTTTTGGAACCATTGAACAGAGATCTGTAAGTGCTTCTGTAACCAGGCTATTGGTATTCAGATACAGAACCTGTGGTACAAGATGTTCAGTGAAAGAAGGCAAGTATGAACTGCCTTTCTCCCAAGGGTGTTACATGAGCTTTTTATTTTCTGCAACATAAAATACAAAATTAAAAATAAAAAAGAAATAAAGAAATAAAAGAAAAGAAAGTAAAATAAGCAAAAACTATATGTAATCCTGTTTAAACTCCCAGAATCTCTGGCATCCCACTCAGTTTTCTGTCTGTCTGTGCATTTCCTTTTTTTCTTTTTTTTTTTTTTTTTGTTAGAGAACAATGTGTAAACCAGAACTAAACATCTATGAAAATGATGGGCAAAGACAACAATGGAAAGCAATAAATTTATTTTCAATATCCCAAAAAAGATTTTTTACCCAAATCAACCAATATGGTAAATAAGATAAAGTACTAATAATTTTAATTTAGGATAATATTTGGAAATTTATACGCAAAAATTTAAGGATATTTTTCCAATTGCTTAAAAAATAAAGTTAAATGTAGCCTGGTTTATCCCAACCTTTAGTCCCTCTTCTTCAACAACCAGTGAAAGATCTTTAAACAAACAAATCACATTTGTCTTAAAATCAGATTAACTTCCCAATTCACTTTACACAGCTCACTGAACAAATGTTAAATAATGACAGATTTTTGACCAAGCAGATCTGACTTAGGTCTGAGCTTTTCAATCCAGTGGAAACATGCTTAATATCCAGTCCCCTGTATTTCATAATTCCGATACAGGTACCTGTGTCTGTGCGAAATCTGTGAAAGTAGAAAAATTCTGCTGTTTCATGACTGCAGACAGACGTTTCCCTACCTCAGATTTCTGCCTCTTCTCATTGCTACTTCAGCACAGACATTCAGTGCAGCCTTGGTTTCAGGCATACAACAAAAATGAGTGATGCAGCTGGCAACGCACCCTTGGTTTTTCAAGCTTTGATTGCACTCTAGGGAATATGAAACGCAGGCTCTTCACAACCTTTTTGCTAGACAGTTGATTGTGCCAAAGGAGGATGGAGGAATCAGAGGACAGTATGAAATGGCCACACAATTAGAGAAGAAAAGAAGTCATGCATAAACATTTTTGGTTTACATTTTGGTTTGGATTGGTTTGGGGAAATTTTTGTTGTTCTGAGAGCAGTAATCTTCCTAGAAAAAAACAATGAGAAAGGAAGGCAGAACAGGTAGGGATTAAGCACATCAAAATGGCACCATGAGGTAGTAAGGAACAAGGGTCCCTCAGTGTAATGCAGGAAGCAAGCTGTCTCACTATACACTTTCAAAGGGTGTTGTCCATTCATATGTTGTCTTGTCTCCTAATGACAGCTATTGTAAAACTCAGAAGTAATTTTTTAAAAATTTAATTGTTAAAGTCATCCCGGGTATTCCAGAGTTGCAAAGTGAGTGATATCTAACACAGATCTGCAGTATGTAATGATCACACTATAGGGACTAGAAATAGGGACAGAATGAAAAATTAGACTCTGCTTTTCTGGACGCTGCTGAAACAAAGAATTACACATAGGTAGTGTCTACTGTCCACGCCTTTATCTACATCAACAAGATTCTCCACTTACACTTCTACCTAATCACTACATAGTGCAAATCTGACTTTTATCCTCATATTCTTGCTTGCTTGTTTCCAACAAAAAAACCACATTTTCTGGATCCTGAGGTTTTGGGAGGTTTTAAGTCCACAGTTCCCAACAGTTCTTCTCAGTATATCTGTAGTGTGGCATCTATGCTGAATGAGCTTTCTTTAGGAAAGACCTTGTGGTAGCCTAGATCTCAGGAAGGCCAATACACTTGTCATTTCTGTGTGTTGCAGTGTCTTTAGAGGTGTGCCTTGTCAGGCAGATGTTAGCTGGACACAGACAGTGATCATTAATAAGAGCATTTATTTGAGTCAGCTGTCAAGCTGTTGGACTATGATATGCTTTTAAAAAATCACTAAGTGGTGTGCTATGGGGAAAAATATTTTTGTTTGTGCCTGAATGATAAATATTAGTCATATATGCACTAGTGTTGACAGTTCTCTGAGAGGAAAGCCTGGATAATATTTTAACACATAATACTACACATTGCATGCATTTTGTACCCTTAACATTTTTATTGCATGCAAAAACGAAAAGACATTAAACTCAATCATTCCATGAAAAACAAATATAGAATTATGCCACACCTGTTAGTCAGATAACAAAAATATTTGAAAAATGTTTCATTAACATACTAAAAGACCTTAGAAAAGCAACAAAGGGATTTATCATGGTGCTAAAAAACGTATGTTGATAAGTTAAAAATGCTTGATAACATTGAACAATATTTTCCTGGAATTAAAAAAAAAATAAAACCGGTGTGAGGAGAGTGCAAACTGTTTGTCATAGAATTACAGAATAGTTTGGGTTGGAAGCAACATTTCAAAGGTATTCAAGGACCAGTTAGTCCAACTGCCCTGCAATGAGCAGCTACATCTGCATCTAGATCAGGTTTCTCAGAGTCCAACCAGACTTTGAATGTTCCCAGGGACTGGGAATGTACCTTCTCCTTGGGCTTTATCCCTATGCTTATGGAAGCTCTAGTCCTCAAGGATTTGCCATACTTCATTTTATTCTCCACATGTCCAGAATGAGTTGTTAAAGGCGTGGATTACTTGGATTGTATTGTTTACTGTCCTAGAACACCTGCACAGCAGCACAAAGAGTGAGCACTGCTAGTGCTGCATTGGAAGTGACAGCATGTTGGGCCAATTTATGCATTATATGCATAATTTTGAAGACTCATGGTGTTCTGGGGCACTGTCCCCTCTGCTGCATTCAGGCTCTGCTCCCTCTTCCACAGTCTTCTGTTTCCTCCCCAGTGCTGGATCCTCTCTGTTCCTCATGGCTCACACAAGTTTTCATTTGCACTTCCTGATCTGAGTCAGTCTTTGAATGCTGTGAAGGGTTTCTGACAAAGACACTGATCAAGGTAACATGACTGTTCAAGGGGACAAAATAATGATGAAATCCATCTACACTTCTATTTCCCCTCCATACATTGTCCCCTATAAAGATTTTTAACTGATATGTAGAAGAACAAAGTATTTTTCTTCCTTTTATTTTAAGTGCAGAGATTTTCTCCTGTGTGGTGATCTTAGTTCCCAGCCACAGGGAATGGTGTTTAAGAGGAGTTTAAAGCTATAGGGAACAATTTAAGGAACTTATTACATATAATGTGGTTAAGGCTGCAATTTTTATTCCTGAGAGTGTTAAGACTTTTTATTGTCCTTCTACTACCTAATTGCACACAGAAAGGATCTCCATGGATTTCACTACATGTTGGCCCTGAAAAGCATCTTGGGAAAAAGATCTACATGCATTTTTATTTTAAAAAATGACAGCATCTACTAAAGTGTCCAGGATGTCTGTCTATAGACCAATAGACACCCTAACATATGACTTTGGTGTGTTTCTGCTGCTTAACAGCACACTCCAGAAAAGCAACCCTCTTTTCCTGCCCTTGCCTCTGTGCCAACTATGTTACTTTCAACTCTTTCTCAGCATGTTCATGAATGGTCTATCTGGGACCAATGCATATTTTAATATATTTATTTTTAGAAGAAGCACAGGATTGGTCATCAAAGCACAGATATTCAATTAGGCAAATATTGATTTGCTCTTGTGTTTTTGTTCATAGTGGCAAGGCACAGCTTTGCTGGCAGGGATGCAGCTGGCTTATCACTGTTTGCAGTATTAACATTTACCAGTGACTCCAAAGTTTTGTGGGGCTGTATGCAAAGCATACCTCTAAATATTATATAAAATAATAAAGAGTAAATAGAAATAATATAAGTAGGATAGATTGATAAAAGTAAATTATTCTTTTAAGAGTCCACAGAGTCCATCTGCCCTTACAAAACCATGAAATATTGGTCTCAGACTGAACACAACCTCTCTGGCAAGAAATTCTGGCATCATCCACCATCCATCATCAAATCCACTGTCTTTCTTATGATTACTTTTTTGCAGTTTCTTTCAATTCTGTACACAATGGCTGGACCACTTCCGTTTTCCTCTCACTCCTTCTTCATATTCTGCTCTTCCTTGCTCAAAACATGGCATAAAGATCAGAAGTCCAGGTGACACTGAACTTCTGTGTCATGCAAGTCTCTTTTGAAAGATTAAGTCCTCAAAGCAGTTCCATATTTACTTTTCTCAGCCCTCACCTTATGGAAGGTTTGGCCTATTTCTTTGCTGTTATAAATCATTTGTTTCTCAGCTTTACTATAATCTTAGTTTATTAATAATTTCTTGCAGTGGCTGCTGTGGCTGCAATTGCCTTATGATTAATCCTACCATGCAATAAAGTCCTTCTTGGGTTTGGCAGAAGCAGCAGGACAAGTTTGGTTTGTTTTTCTTAGACAATGACACATGTACACAGGGCATGATAATGTACAAGTAAACAAGGTATTGTTTCCATAACGTAGAAAATGAAGGATATAGAAAACTGAGAATGAAATTCAAGATTGCTGTGACCTTTAGTCAGTCCAGGCAGAAGTAGACCCTGAGTAGTTACAAAACAGCAATTTTTGTGTCATTGTTAGAGCAGCAGAAACGAACACGGACAGTGTTGCAACAATGCTTGATTTGTCCTTGTTGCATGTCATCCTCGTGCATGACAGAGGCAATTTATTTTATAACTGAAAGACTTGGTTGCACCTACCTGGGTTGCATTATCTGAAGTCACATTCAAGGCTACAACAACAAAAGTTAAGTCAAGTTCTGACAAAAATCTTGAGGCATAAAGGAGGGATACAACAGGCATAGTCATAATACCCGTAATATGTGCCCTTAGAACAGTGATTCATGACATGACAAAGAGCAGCCTCCCAGAGTGGGGGGGGGGGTCTCACTCCCCCTGAAGTCATTCTCAAAAATTGCATTGAAGATGAATTGGACTCTACAGGTAAGAGGCCTTTGTAAGTAAGTGTTAAAAATCAGAGGCGTCCCTTCAGCAGTCTCCCACTGTGTGCAGTTGTTTCCTTTCCTTTCTTAATGGTCCAGAACTACTCCTGAATAGCATTCACTGAAAAGCACCAGGAGGGATAAAAAAAGAAAAAAAAAAAAAAGTGAAACTGCAGCAATTCTCCAAACCTTGTTTATTGAATGTCAAGCTGAGAGCAGTTATTGACCCAGGGGGATTACAGTTTATTCAGGGTGCCAAGTAATTATAGAAGTGACATTAGATCATCATTTACACTCACAGTATAGTCATGAATGACAATGTCAGCTAAAACAAGGACAAATGAGAAAGAGCCCACAGCTGACAATATTCCGAGAAGCATTGCACAAGGTGTAAGTAAATGAGGGTTGTCTGGTCTAGTAGCTGCTCGTTTCCATTGGAAATTACCACCTGCTGTTCTCAGTGGCAGTTAACACTAATATGAGAATCCCTGAGCCAAAGCAATAAACCAACAGCAAATGTTGTTTTCTGTTTTCTGTCTTTTCACTTAGGTAACAGATAGAGGAAATTACAGAAGAGACCTCTTAAACAGAAAGCTTTGATACTCAGCAAATGTACTCTTTTATCGGGAAGCTCTGTTATAGAATTTTGCAAAACTTGCCGTACTTGCCTAAATTCATACGAGTTATTCATTTATGAGTCAGGTAGCAGCCGCCTTTGCATGTTTTCCACCCAGTGCTTTCCAGATTAAATTCCAAAATATGCAGACTCATCTGCTAGAAATATGAGAACTCCTCAAATCAAGTCTCTGGCATCAGTATAATCTCATTGCCTTATACAGATCTGCAAGCAAAACTGAATATCGAACCCAGGAACATTCAGTAAAAAATATCTTTCTAAAATTGTTAATGTCAGGATAACCAGTGGGGCTTTTGACATAGCATACCAGCTTTGCAGCCAGGAAAGCTGAAGGAAATTCTTGGAGGTCATTAGGATGTAGTCTTCCACTTGGTGAGATGAGGGTATATTGCAGAAATATTGCTAAGAACTCAACCCTAGCAGCGGAAAGACAAGTGAACATAGGAGAGAGAACTATAGGAACATGCACAGTAACCCTCTCTCTGCAGCTTGGACAGAAAAAGCTATACTTTGCAACAGAGCCATTTTTGCAAGGAAGAGAAAATAAAAAAGCACTCTGCCTGCTTTAAGATCAAAGGATATCAAGAAAAATTTTACACTGAGTTAATTTTTCAGCTTCCTTTTTTTTTTTTCTTTACCCAATCTAAAAAGAAAATCAAGTACTGCCACTTAGGAAAGGGAACCTCTAAAACAGCACAAATTTCACTTCACTGCTCCTTTAAATTATCACTTTGTCAGACCTTCTGAAGTAAAGGCCTTTTTTTATAACTTTTATGGGAAACAGAAAATACTCTTGTTCTTGTATTTTTCTATGGCAAGCTCTCCTTCTCTATCATGTACGCTGTGTAAGTCGGGTCTCAAAGGCAAAATGAAATTTAAAAAATGGGAAAAATTAAGCAAGACATATAAGGAAGAAGTAAACCACTCAGTAACTACCTTATTAGATGTGTATTTATTATGTTCATGCTAATTTCTTCAGGCATAGAAGCAATTAAATGCCTATCTGAAATTTTCAGGCTGCAGATCACTCACTTTCAACCCCATTTATATGTGTATTCTGTGAACATACAAGTGTCTGTACACAACTGCATTCACATAATCGCTAAACTTTTACACATTGCGTGTTTTACTTGGTATATTCTTGTTAAGTTACTCCTGTTCCCAAAGAAAGAATTATTGTTGACTTTGTAAGCGCTTGTTAGGCAACACCTGGAATACTGTGTCCAGTTTTGATGCCTCCAGTTAAAAAGAGGGAGCTTGGAGCGAGTCCAGCACAAGACCAGTAAGGAGCTGAGATAATTAAAAACTTGGTATATAAAGAAATGTTGGAGAATTCACGTTTGTAATGGGAAGGCTCAGGTGGACCTCAGTTTTCCAGTATCTGGAAGGAGTTAAAGAGAAGATGGACATCCTCTCTTCATGAGGATGCATGACAACAGAAGAGATTATGAGCACAAACTCCTTCAGGGTAAATTCAGTTTGTGTACAGGTTCTTCCCAAAGGAAAAAAAACCTGAGATTTGGGATAGGTTGCCCAAAAGAATCTCTGTTGCAAGTATTCAATGCTTAGTTTGAAAATCATATTCTGAATAAGGCCTTGCTTTCACAAGAAGGTTGTGGCAGATAACCTCCAGAGATTCCTTTGATCCTAGATTTTTCCATGAGTTGCTATTCCTCAGGTTCCCTTATTATAAATGGATATGAAAATGTTTAGAATATAGTCTTAAGCTAGCTGAACCTACAATCCAAAGGCTACAGTATTTTGGCTTGCTTCTACGTGTATCCTTGGTCTGAAACAGGAGCCAAGTGGTCAGTAGTATAATAAACAGAAATGCAGCTAGCTGCAAAGAATTTTTCCGAAAGCTAAGGAAAGGGACACAGCACTGGAAACGCTAATGAAAACTGGCATGTGAAATAATCAAGTATCTGCTCCACAGTGATGGAAGAAAAGAAACTCTAGTGCAGTTTCCTGGTGTTTTTATGCAGACAGTGTTTCCCTAAATCTCTTTATACCCTCAAGCAAAAGAGAAGAATTTAGAAGATATGCTTTTGCATTTAAAAAGAAAGGAAGGAGGAGGGAAGTGGCAGAAAAAAAGGATAAGGAACAAGGATTACAACGTATGGTTGGAGCTGAAACCCTGCTTCTGTTTTCAAGCAGATGATCACACACCTGCCTGTCTTCTTAAACATAAATACATTTTGGGTTGGCAATAACTATCAATGTCTAAACCAGCATCAAGAGCATGAGGTCCTTGTCTGGTCAGTATGTATGAATAACTCTACCCCTAGGAACAGTGCATTTAGTTTATTGTTTTCTGCTGTTGATGATATGCTTTGCATTAACAAAATGTTTAAGACTGTAAAATATTGCAAGAATATAATACATGAATTATTTCCAAGTGCTGTGTTTTGTTCAAAAGACAGCAGGATTCATCTTGAATTGAATCCAACACTGTTTCTATGGTTCTAAATGTTGCCTATCATAATTAATTAAAAGATAGAAAACATCTTATAATGAGACAATTTGGGATCTTAACAATTGGTTACCATTAAAGCCAGGGCTCAATCCGTCTTCAAAGCTCATCTCATTTGTGCATCTGATCTCAGGGAATAATCATTGCTAGATATAAAACTTACCATGATACACTAACAACAAATAAAGTGTTGTAGTGGACATTGAAATGCCTGTTTCCTACAATTCAAGTATTCAAGGCATTTGTACTCTGAGACTTAGATTACAACAGTCATATTGTCCTAACACTTTGCCTAAATCCTATATTTTCCCTGCAATGTGTCTGTGAAGTTAGGTTAGAAAGAAAGACATCCTCATTGCAGCATAATTCTGAGACATAATAAGGCGCCTGCCTCACACAATGCATCAGTGAGAGTGATGTGTGTGCAAAGCTGCTGGAAAAATACAGGTTTATTTTAATGGATGTGGGATTTTACATCACCCTTGGCTACAGGAATTTAAGCACAAAAGAACATTTCCTTGTGTAGGAATTACAGTGTTAAACAATAACCCCTCAATGAAAAACATCTAAAGTCTAAAGTCTCAAATTCTCTTTTTCTGACAGTGCTAGGAAGGAAGTCCATTACCTTCAGCAAAGCTGAGAAAGAATAAAATACTTCTCTTACAATATTTTTCTACTTTAAGAAAAAATGCAATAATATCACAGTTTATAAAGCCAACATTATTTTCCGGCTGGAATAAGAGGAACAGGGTTATGTTCTGGAGCAGGCTGGTCTCTAAAATATTCATGTTTGTCTGTTTTCTGACAAACACTGTGAGCACAAACAAATCACCATTTCTGCTAGGAACAGAGATAATCTTTGCAAATAGACTTCACATCTGAAAGATTAATGTTTTACTGTGGGAGTTATTTTATACAAATAGTCCTATAGCAACAAAACTACATGAAATTTTGAGGGCTTTTTCTCCAAATTCAAAATTTCTAATAATCTTAAATCAAATGGACTTATATAATTTAGTTATATAGAACTTTGTGAAGTAACTAATTCTATTTCTTATATCTGTTTCTCAGCTAAATTCCATGGTCAAAGGCCTATATTTTTTCATTAATCTAATGGGAAGAGAAATGTTTAGACTATTATGTGAAGTGTTCATAGTTTCTTATGAAGCCCAAGAAAGATAAAGCATAAAGAAATTTCAGAGACATAAGTTTTCATCCAACTCTAATGTATATCCCAAATTTCTAAATTTTGCCTTTCTATTGAAAACATCATATTGCAAAGAAATTTTAATACTATTGGCTCAGGAAGCTGTCTGATCACAGCTTCTTTCTGCATTATCCAGGAGAACTGCCTTGTTTTAAACTTCAGGAGTGCAAGAGATAAAGTGACCGTTCTGTGCCATAGTTTCATTTAAAAGGAGCAAGTGCCAGCAGAATGGTTTCACAATATTTCCATGACCACTTGTTTACTGTGCAGTTACAGGTTTATGTGAATATTCCTTTAGGTCATATGTATTGCACCTGATATATTTAACCTGGTATAGAGCACCTATAAAATCAGACATGCATTTCCCAATAGTTTGGCATACAGGTCACACCTACTGCTGTATTTTGACAGGTAGATCAATTATTCAGCGTAAAAGGCAAGTTACCTTGTAGAAATCCTAATTTTGAAGGTGCTTGCACAGCTACATTGCAGTAGAAATTTTTTAGGTTTTTTTTTTTTTTTTTGTCCTAAGAAGCCAAAGTTTTAGAGTGATTGTATGTTTTGTTTAGGTCTGAGAGGATGCTTATTTTCTTTGTCTTCTGAGGGTTGAATGTCATCATACCTGCAGGTAAAATTGTGGCTTAAAAGTTCCATTTTGTTTGATTCTATGACAGTGCTGTTTACTGATTTAAATAAAACTCCCTCATATGTGCTGTCATAACTATAGTTACCCAAAGCTCTCAAAGACCCAAGGATTGCATGGGCTTTTTAAATTTCAATATATTGTATTGTCAAGATTCATTGCACATTAAATGCATATATATATTTTTTTAAGGTCTCTTTCCATGCTATCTTTAACCACACAAGAATGGAAAAATAAATAGTCAATCTTTTTGTTCTAAGAAATGGCATGCATTGCAATATTCAATTTTACTTTGCATTCTGAAATGTATACAGATACAGACAAGTCAAAAACAGATGAATTCATTTCATTATGATGTTTGAGACTTGCTCTCCAAAAAACAGTTTATTTTATAAAGGTCACCCAAAGAACTGGTCAGATTTTATGCTAATCTGTGTCTTCAGAACAGTGAATAGTGATATATCAAAGATACTAAATGGCACACTGTTTTCCTAAAATGTTTGCATTTGACTCAGTAAGTCTATTAGGTGTCTGAAAAGGCTTCTGTCATATTCTTAGAAGTCTTTTTTTAATTTTTTTTTTCCTTAGAAGCCTTGGCCTTAAAAGAATTGGAATTGTCAGGTCTGTTAGACTGGTAGAAATGTTCCAAAAATAAACTTACAAATGTAAGATATTATCAGAAGTAGGACTATTTTAGGGAGGATATTGCATAACTAAAATAAAACTCATTCCACTGCAGTCATATATGTGTCCAACATTCAGCCTCTGGCTAGGAATATGCTGCACACAGGACTTCAGATGCATCAGAAAGCTTTATTTATTTTTCTCCTGTCTACCTATATAATCAAGAAAGCCATGGGATCAGCAATCCCACAAGGATTACAGAGGATGAGGTCCTAAAGTCTTGAGTTCTTTTCTCTATTTTGTGTTTGTTTTTTTAAAGTCTGATTGCTTTCCGGATTATTTTTAGTTTTTCTTGGAATGCAAAGACAAAAAGAAACCTTAAGGAAATTCTCATAAGAAATACAAATAGACAATTCTATCAATTTTCTTCTTATAATAAAAAAAAGGAAAAAAGGCAAAATTGATATTTTTTTATATTGCTGGTTTTATTTTTTTTCTTTCTTATCCAAAATAAATTCCTCCTCTCTAGCCATATTTCTAATTGTTTTTAAGATATATCATAGCCACCAAATATGTGCTTTGACATATCCATATTCCCTCTTAATTATCTGCTTTCACTGTCTGCATGTAACTCATTCTGATTTTTTTGACTTTTGTAAAAGGCCTTTTAAAAATGGCATTTTAGTGCTAATGAGTCAACAAAATGTCTGTGGCTCTCAAAATATTGTTTTCAAATAAACTAATAGCTTTAGGGGAAAAAAAAGCTTATCAGATAAGTGCTAACTACACATTAGGGAGCAGATGAAATTATGGGTTTGACTTGTATTTTAGAGAAATTTTTCTAGATTCATAAGGGAAAAATCTACTCACCTGGCTCTGATTCTGCAAGCAAGACAGGAGGAAAAAGCTGTTACTGTTTTTTGCACTACACAGGCAGTTAAAATAATTTTTCATTTATAGTTCCATCCTATACATAAAAAGCCACAAAATGCAATAGGAAGCTTCATAAACACATCTTGGTTTTCTAGAGCATGGTGGAGAACTGCCAAACCCAGATTGTTTTTAAAAATACAAAATCAGTCCTTCTTTTTCTCAGTTCTGCACTCTTCCCTCATTTCGCTGCCCCCACAAAAAAATCTATGAGATTTAAAAATAGTGCTATTTTTCTTTTTAAAATTTGCATTGCTTATTGAACTCTCAGAGTTTATATTTTTGCATTTTTCTCCATACCAGGAGCTCTGAAACCTTAGTGATATTTTCTAATCTTAAAATAGATGATCACTTAACTGCAGGAATTGCAATTTAGAGGGAGCCGTGGGCACTGTCCCTGTCTCAGCCGTGAAGTGCAGCAGGACAAGACCTGTCCATGGAGGGAGTCAAGGGGTTCCCTTCTCTTCTCACCCCATTTCTCAGTAGGGAGAGACCTCTGTTTTCCAGTGATTGGTAGGGAATGAGGCCTCAGACACTTTTCCATGTCTACTTCTGAACAACTTCAAATTCTGGGCAATACCAGAATTACACTGGAGTCAAAACTTGAGGTGGGACCTAAGGCTCTGAGGACATAAAAGTCTGAGCCTCTTCCCATCCCTGGTGTGCAGGCGCTCCCCAACCTCACTGCTTTCCTCTGCAGAGCGGGAAACAACCAGCAAATGTAATCTTCTTTGTGGGTACACTTTACCAGACCTTCTTCTTGTCTGTTCTCAATTAGGGGAATAACACATCACTCAAATATATCATAATATATATATATTTATCTTCTTTCCTAATCAGAGAAATTATTTCTGGATGAATGCTGGATATGCTGGATGTCATTTTTTCCCAACCTATCCCTCAAAAATAATAACAATATTAATAATAATAATAACAACATTATTAATAATTGTTTTTGTCATCATCATCATCATCATTACTAGTACTACTAGTGATACTACTACAACAATAATACGTACTTAATTTCAAAAGAACTTTCACAAAAAATACTGCATCTAGACAGCTCTAGAAAAATGTGTTTACTTTTGGGCTTAAAAGCAGCCGCTGAGCAGTAAATAGAATAGAGCCTTCTAGAGGAAGAACAAATTTGGTATGAGAAAACTGGGATAAACTGCAATTTCTACAAAGACAGTCATGACATTTGTCTATCTTACCAGAAAAGTTTCACCTTAAAAGCATTCTGGAAATTTAGTATTGCTGACATAATTGTAAAGACCGGGTGGAATTTACAGGAATTTGGATATGAGGTGTTAGAAAGTCAGACCATCTCAAAAAACCAATGCATTTATGTCACTAAACAATGCCCTGCGGACTTGGGCTGTTCTTTTGTGGCCCTTAAAATATTGACTTCAACTTGCACTGAAGTCAGTTTGTCATCAAAGAACTCATCAGTTTAGAAGAAGTGAACTCTGTGAGGAGTTGGGTCTTTAACAAACCTAAAGTGGACTAAGAAAGACAATAGCTTACCTGACTCAGTCAGGGATTTCACTTGGTGTCAGACCTCATTTCTTCGTTTCCTTGCTGAGTATCTTTCCACTAGCTCCTGAATGATGCAGGCAATACTGATGATTTGCTGGGGTAAACCAAGTGAAATAATCCCCATGGGAGGTTGTGATGAATAGCTGGTTCAATAACCCCACCTGAAGTATGTCTTGTCTTTGGCAGATTGAAGTGGAAAGGGTTGTCTGGCTTATCAGGGACAATGATCTGCACTCATAGGCAGCTCTTTCATTTATTTCCTTTCCTAGACCAAGTCTATCTTTAAATTAATTAAAGTTTCTTTGTAAAATCTATGGTAAAGTATACTACTAAGAGACTTTTCCTGGTTTTATGCGATTTTTCACTACTTTCATCTCCTTAGTTATGGTTTCCTTCAGAGTTCATGCTCATGTTTTGCTTATTGTTGAATGTTGGTTTGAAATGTTGTGGTTCATTTTTCCCTAATGATAGATGGAAAAAGGGGAAAAAATATTCTTTCTGGACATGTGATTGCATATATGATTTTTTTCTCAGTGTAGAAATTAAGATAACTTATTCCTCCTCAAACATTCAAAAAGTACTCCGAAAGTCTTTTCTTTCCTTCTGTTTCAAAATTAGATTGGCAATTTTCATATCTAAATTTTTATTTACCAAATTGTCCCTTTTGAAAGAAACCTGCAAAAATGGAGCAAGGATCCACTGTAATCTTTAAACATCTTTATATCCAGATGTTTTTAGAGTATGTAAGATGCATACATACATGTACACTGCATGTATAAAATTTTGTGTCTTTGTTTATCATATTATCTGCTGTGCTATAATCACTTTTCTGCATTAGGGTTGTTTTTGGGTTTTGGGTTTGTTGTTGTTGTTGGTTTCGGGTTTTGGTTTGCTTGTTTTATTGGTTTTTTGTTATTGTTCTTTTGTTATTGGTCTTTTTTGTTTTGGCTTTTTTATCTGAAGACTGTAAAAACTGAAAGAAAACTAAAGTTCTCTGTTAATTCAACTTTTGCAAAAGGAGATATATGCTTCAGAGAGAAGGATCCAGCTCTCAGGAGACTTTGTTTTTTTATTGCTGAACATACAGAGCACAAAGACAAGGATCTGTCCTCCCATATATCTTTTCTCTCCCTATGGGGAAAAGAGAAAGTTTCAAATCACCCATTTAGCAGCCTGCTCAGTCTTTTTTTAACATAAATTTAAGGGACAAGGAAACAAAGGAATTCAAACTCATTCATTTGGAAAAGCTGATTAATACTTTCACTGATTTTGAAGTGAGGAATAATCCACTCAAAAGAAATGGGGTGAATTTGGAGATTCTTACTATCAAAAAAAGAACCAGGGGACATATGAATTCTCAGCAGCTACTGCAATCCCCGGCTATTAACAATGGGTGAAACTGAATTTGCTAGAATTTAAATTAGCTTAATGTGTTGCCATAAATAGTTATAAATTTGAATAAGCAACTGTGTTACAATTACTACACTAATTTTTCTTACTTAGTGGAGGAGAGAAAGTCTTTTGTGTCAGTGGAGATGATCTCCCCAGGATCTACTTTGCTGGACACCATTATTCTATTATTTGAGGGCAGTTCCCAGCTCCCTTTTAATCTCCAACATATCCCCACTGTATATTGACCCCACTTTTCTTTTCATTGTTCTTTTCCTCTTTATATAGCTGAAGTAGCTTTTACTTGTTAAAACAACCTTTTCAAGATCTAACACTTCCCTGATGGAGTTGATGATCTCTCTTTTTACAGTCCTTATAGACTTCCTATTTATTCTGACTCTCTTACAGAAGAAGTAATTTGTATAGTTAAGTCTAGAAGTCTTTCCTCAATATTTTTCTGCCTTACTTGCAGTAAAAATGGCAGATCTTTGAAGGTCAATTCCAATAATTTTCATTATTCCTTCATTTTTTTTTCTTTTTGTTTTGACTTATCCAAATAAAATACTAATTTTCTACTACTTTGTGTTTCTTAGTTAATCATCACAAAATCCAAATTCAGTTTTCAAAATTTTCTACTACTTTGTGTTTCTTAGTTGAGTTAATCATCACGAAATCCAAATTCAGTTTTCAATAGCATCTTCCTTACTTTTCAGAAATCACATTTGTATTAGCTTGTAACTAATCCGTTAATATCTTGTTGGTAATAGTGTAAAAGACTTAAAGATCACGATTTCCTCCAACACTGTTAAAATCACAGCAGGACTTTGCCCTCTGTAGCAAACTGTGCAAAGAAACAACTGCTCATCTGCAAGCAACCAAAGCCCACCCCCTGCAATATGCCTCTGCAAATACCTGGAGATTTGGACTGTGAGTTAAGCCACCTGAGAGGAATTTGAGATAACAAAAAGGTGGTGCTTTTGTCCAGTTATCTCAGGTCTAAGGAGAGGTTAACAAGGCTGGGGGAGAAGAATGTGCCCACTAGGAAAGCCAATTCTGCAGCTGTGCTGAAAATCAGCTCTGGCCAGGTCCAGCTTGGGGAGACCACAGCCCACAGCCTATTTCTGAGACCCTTCCACCAGAGGACTGCATGGGACACACAGGGTTGCAAAAGACAGTGGAAAACTCCCCCTGCCCAGGGGAAGTGCTTGGGCCTTCCGCAGAACACCTGAACATATATTAACCCATTGAACTCTCTGTTTTGCGGGGCCCCCACCACTGAGAAGACCAGAAAAAAGGACCAATGGGAAACCATCTGGACCCACGGGAGGTGATATCTTTCTACTTAATCTATCTCTCATTCTTTTTCTCTCCTATCTGCCTCCCCACCCCTTTCCTATTTCTTTTTTGCCTCTCTTTGCCTCACATTTACTATTAAATAAAATCCATAATATTGACTTGGCATATGGTCTTGCTTGCACCTTAATTCGGGTAGAGGCATCTCTCTAATGGTCCTAATAATTGGATCTTAACAAGCAGAGACAAAATCTGAAAGTGAAGTGTTTGGTTCTCATTTCCAGCACCTCTAAGCTAGAAGCATTCATTCTCAAATCCCTCTAAGGAAAGGCAGAATTTTCACTGAAGACACTATAGCCACAGTATTTATTTCTAATGCCTTTACCCATATCCAAGTCTATCTAGTGGTAACAAGTTTAGCTTTAGATTTTAGTCATATCTAAAGGTCTGTAGAGGGCAAGTGAATTTGTGGAATTATACTCCTTGCATATATCTTATTATGGCAACTATCTTTGGGTATTTATATTTACAGGAACATGAGATAAAATAAATAAAAATGATGGAATTTTGCAGTTAGTGCTTTCTTTACTTCTATAAACCAATGATCTGAAAACTTTGATCAATACACGCAAGTACAAGTTGATCTGTGTTATATGTCAAAGTGACAATAATTAATATTCCTAATAATAATCTAATGTGTTTCTCTACTTGTCTATAAAGCACTGAAATGCTTAGGACTAAGACTAAAGCACTTAGTCTTTATAATGTTATCAAGTTGTTTCATTCTTTTGCAAGAAAATCAAGTTGTCTCATCTTCATCTATCACACAAGACAGTTGGAAAGCAAATGCAAATTTAAAACTTTGTAAAGGATAAAACCTAAATGTTTACTTTATCTAAGAATTCCTTATGCGGAAAAGACCAGTGAGCATGGAATTCTTGCAGCACAGTATACGAATCCCAAATTCTTTTTCTGAGTGAGGGGCAAGTTAAAATATATGAAACCGAATATTTGGTGCAGCCATTGTCTCTAGGTTCTATTTATAGCATGGACATATTCATTTACCTCTTTAAGAAATCACAATTTTTAATTTTCAAGAAGAGTATTGATTCCAAGACTTCACAAGACCAATGGCCCATGTGATCAGCAGCAACAGGATCTAAAAGAAGCTTACTCTGCCTCTCATGGGACATGGGAATAAATTAAAATATTGGATTATTAAACAGTGAATTTAAATGAATAACAAAATTCCTAATAAATACACATAAAAACTCCTGAGAGCACACACACAACTGTTAAGAATATATACTTTAGATCTGAGACTCAATGTCTTGAGTGTCTTTTCATAAATTTTGCCGTGCAGCATGACAAGTACCCATTTTGTTATATTGAATGCCTTTTCCTAAAGCTATTTGCAGTGCTGTTGATAAGCTGTTCTGTTTCAGAAGAACAAGATTACTTTTAATATTTTCCATTTTCTCAGCTTGAAAAATATCCTTTCAATTCATCATCTGGACTATGTATTTCAATGGCAATACCCCAGGGGTATCAAAATGCACAAATATTTTTGATTTTACCTATATTTTCCTCCTAAATTGTCACTTGCTAAAGATGCAAACCTTATCTGCCTACTTTACCTTTGGTAAAATAATTCCTTTTGTTAAGCCATTGGCCGCCTTTGAGTTTATATCTGGGCCCTGAATGTTTAGCACCTACCTTAGGGACCTTGTTAGGAACTTGGTCCTTACAATAATCACTTGTGGAAAACAAACAAACAAAAAAGTGTGAAATACAGTTGTCTTTGCATTTTCTAAAATTATGTAATCATTGTATCTGTCTTTTTCTAGCATTACTACCCACAAAGGCATTTCAGTCTTCAAAGCTAAAGTTTTCTCATTTATGGTACTTTTATATAAAAAAAATTGTTCACTCTTACGTTTCTACCCAATACTATTAATTCAGTATATTCTTTTTTAAATGTAAGTAATTTTTAAAATTTTACAAGTTAGTGTTAGATGGTGATGAATTTACTTAGAAACATCTTTTCTCTCTGTCATATTATACTGGGGAGAAAGATGTTGCTGGGCACATCTTTGTGTGTCTGAATCTGGCCTGCAGAACTGTGCAGATTTCTCTATTACATGATGGCCAAAACAGTGAGAGAAAATATTCCTCTGAAGCCAAATGGACAGGAAATATTGCTGCAGAAGAACATGAACTGGAGCCAGTACTCAGTTGTTAATCCTCAGAGAAGCCTCTGAATAACAAATAGATTCATAATTTTCTCTGACACTCACAAAGGAAAAAAACCTACACTTTGAACTTAGAGTGTTGAAACTTGTACATTCAATAGCTGAGATACACAATGCACTCAGTAAAATAAATAATAGATGAAAAAGTGTTTGGATGGTTTGGCTAGCTGACTAACTCCTTGGTTAATGAATCCAGACCATTTAATATTTCCAAACAGAAGAGTTTGAAACTGAAATTAAAGAGAAAGGGGTTGAAAGCCCAAGTTATCCCAGCAGCAGCATGCTCCCTGATATGTTTTTTCATCAGGTCACCACTTTTGCATGTTACTCTTAAGCATTTTTAAAAAATCATGTTCATATACAGATGTATCTGGATTAGGAGAGTTTTCTCATCTTCTGTTATGTGTCACTCTTTGTGAAGAAGTACATATGTGATCTTTGCCTTGACCAAAGAATTAAAATATCAGAAGCAATTACTTTGCCACTGTATTTTAAAAGGAGTACTTTTTCCCCCCTATGAATCATTTGACCCAGAGGTTAGTTATTCATTGTTGCCCTAATTAAATCTGTATATTCCATTCTTACTCATTTATTTTTGGTTGTCTTTCAAGCTGACCTTACATTCTGCTTCAGTGACATGTACACATCAGGGACTGAGATCGGTGGGCTAAAATTCATTCTCATACCAAAACTAGGAGAAATTATTCTTTCCACAAACTCTGTCTTTCAACTGAAGGAGGGAAACATGTATTAGGTTTCACAGTGACACAAATATTTCAAACACGGAATATTATTTGACTAGATAAAATCTGCTGGCTTTCAAGTTCTCCTGCAAGCTCCAGAGAATGAAAGAATCTGTGGTGTCTTGACCTTGGCTGGCTGTCAGATGCACACCCAGCTGCTCTCTCACTCCCTTTCCTCAACAGGACAGGAGGAGAAAATAAGATGGAAAAGCTGGTGCGTCAAGATAAAGATGGGGCGGTCACTTAGCAAGTTACTGCCGTGGACAAAGCAGATTCAATCTGGGGGAAACTAACGGATTGGCAAATAATTTATAGTTTGATGGTGAGAAACAAGAACAGACAAAAACTAAAACACAGACAAGAGTTAAAGCCTACTCTTCCCCAGGTTAGTGTCACTCCCTCATCTCTGGCTCCTATTCATTGTCTTTCCCACGTGAGGGAAGAGGAGCAAGGGGCTGCAGCCAGTCTGATAGCTTCTCTCTGCTGCTTCTTCCTCTACACACTTTTTCTCACTTCAGTGTGAGACCTTCCCACAGGCTGCTGTCCTTCATGGTCCAGGATGGCCTCTTCATGGGCTGCAGTTCCTTCAGGAATATTCATGTGCTGTGGAACAGAATGCGCAAATTAGAAAAAAAAGCCAAAGCAAAACAAAAAAAACCTCCAAAACAAAACAAACAAACAAACAAAAAAAAAAATAAAAGAGAAAAAAAACAAGAAAGCAAGTGGCTCGGGTATGGAGAAAGAAGCAAAAAGTATTTTCATTTAAAATGAGCAAAGAGCATTAATTATGGATTTGCTTGCCTCACTGTGTGATTTAAAATCACTGTGTGATTTAAAAAATCACTTAAGTAGTCTCCAAAGTTATTTCTCTAACAGCTCACTACAAATTAGCAAGTATAATTTTCATTCTTTTCCCTATAACCTTTATTAACTGGCTATATGGTATTTTTTCTAGTAAATATCCATGTTTTTCTTCTCCCTTGCACAATGTACTCCATACTTTTTTAGTATAAATATGTTATGATGGTTTAAAATCTTTTTTTTTATAATTTCTCAATAACATAGGGTAACTAGAAGATAATGTTGCATAGAGTGACCAAAAATATAAAGGCAAAACTGGAAACTTCATATTCTGTTGACTACAACAGTGATCTCTCCATTTATGCCATTAATACAAAATATTGTGTTACTTTCTCATTGTTTTCAGTCTATTTAGAAAGATCGGAGAAATTTCTAAATACCACCAGGCTGATATCTAGAAAGAACATATATTATTAAATTTATCTTAAAATGTAAAGTCTAGAAAAGGCTCCAGGTGTCAAAAGCACCTCTCTTCAATGGCAGATATATAAAAATTGTGCTAACACCTTGTGTTTGACTTCATATACTTGAGCTATCAGGGAAAATCAAACAAATGTCTTTGCTTTTTTGCTTTTCTCAGTGGTTTTTGTAAATTGTCAGATACACTTTATGAATGTCCATGCGTTGAAGGCAAAAGGAAAATTTAGCATGTGCACTTAAAAGGAATTTAGGCATGGATTTGCTGGGAGCTTAACTGCCCAAGCCTATCAAAATCACTGCACATGAGCAAGTAGTAAAGAACAGCAAGAAAACACTGCTAAGTTTGGACTTCAGCTGCAGACGAGCTCTGAGAATTCAACTTTGAAAAATCTGACATGTCAAAATCCCATTTAACTTTTTCCTTAAGTATGTATTTTGCCACATGAGACTGGGGGGAAAGTCTAGACACCACTCTGGGAGATTCTCTCCTCCCAACACCATTTCAGCGTCTTCCCCATTTAAAGTCAAGTGCATGCACAGTCTTTGAAACAGAGACCAAAACCTCAAATTCTGGTTTTTAGCAGCGGACTATGAAGCATTAAACCATTTTGTGTTAGGAGAACCTATTTTCCCCAGCAATTGCTGCCACCTGGGAGTCATTATGCAAAAATAGAGGGTAGGAATAAATGTTTCTTTGAGCCAAACCTGGACACCAAAGTACGTACTAAATGGAGTGAGCCACCATACTCAAAGTGGAGCTTGCTTACTTACCTCCTCATCAGCTGAATGCTTAGTAGCTCATTTCTGGGATTAGTTTACTTATAAAGAAAAAAAGAGAAACACTACATTCAAATGCAGAGATAATGTCTCAGACTTAAACTACAACTACAATTCCAAAGTGAAGTTGAGAACCTTGGAGCAGATAGCTCTAAGCAGTCTAAATAAGTTTTAAGCCTTTCCTTCAGACACATAGTTCAATGTATACATAATCCACAGTATACAAGAAATCACTGTAGACTAACCTAATGTCACACAAACAGGTAGTAAAAAGATAGGTCTTGCAGTAAAATCTGGAATATCTGACACACAAGCCTCACTCCTGCCAAAAAGAATTTATCATGCATGTTCTTTTGAAGGAATAGACTACTTTCTTCTAATAGAAAGCTGTGAATCATTTGCTGCTAAGAAAAGCAATGTAAGATGATAGTAAAAGAGAAGAAACAGATTTGTGTTTATAGAATCAATCATAAAACAGCATGGGTTGGAAAGGACCTTGATAGATCACCTAGTCCAACATTCAGTAGGAAATGAAACCTAGATAAAATTATCTAAAACCCTGTTAAATTGAATCTTGGAAACTTCCCTGTAATGGGGACTTCCATGACCAGTGGTTCCAGGGAATGAGTGTTTTCACTGTAAAAAGTTCCTTTCTTATGTCCAGATAAGGCCTTTCCCAGTACAGCTCTTACCCATTGCCATTTGTCTTCTTTTCATGGCTCCTTGTGAAGGGGAGCCTCTGTCATTTTTGTAGTCATCCCGAAACCAGTGGAATATTGTGATGAGCTCCCCACTGAGTCCTCTCTCCTAAGGCAGAAAAGACTTAACTCCTTTAGTCTTTCCTCTTAAGGCAGGTTCTCTAGCCCTTTGATCACATTTGTGGCCCTCCTTTGGACCCTGTCCAGTCTATCTGCATCTTTTTTCACTTGTGGGGACCAAAACTGGACACAGTAGTCCAGGTGCAGCCTCACAACTGCTGTGTAGAACTAGTTTACATAGTATACATCATCATAAGTACATTTCTAGCCCTTTGAGTTCCTGTGTTGACATGACCTTGAAGTTGCACCATCCTTGTTCACTCTGATGAGGAATTTTGTGCTTTTGTTTTTATTTTGTGTTCTTTCACTGTAATAATTAGATTTTGGATCCAACTGGGATTATCACATTGTACCTCTGTATTTTAAAGGTGCAATATTGGAAAATTACCAGACCATAAGAAAAGATGAGTCTTACAAGAAGTTCTATTTGCAATTATATTAACTTTGGTGATGCACTGGAAATTAAGAAACTTTTCTTGATGCAGAAATGTGTGTCTTGGATTACTTAAGACACTGGGCTTTTTTCACTGTGAGAAGCTCAGCCACCCAAGTACTTTGCTGCATTTTAGTAATTCTGCTTGGTTTTTTCTATAGTTAGATTGTCTTCTGAAATACCCACAGAGCAGCCATAATGCCACTGCCAAGTTAATCTAAAGGGGTCTCCAGCCATCAGCATCAGCAACTGAATTGCTGCAGAGTAGAGAATACATTTTTTTGTTCCCTACTAAAATTGAATACACCTGGCTTTATTTCACAGCTACCTACTACCACATGCTCTAGTGAACAACTGTTGTTTGTCTATCTGCACAAAGATGTGCATGAACACACACACACAATTTCTCTTTTTCAGACACCTGCCATAATGATCCCAGATCCCCAGCAGCTTCTGAAGTTTGTTTCAGTTTAGGTAGTGTTCAGTATATTGAAGACACAAACACAGTCTGAACTTTATGTGCCTCTGGAGTCTGCAAAAGTCAGCTGCAGCTTTCTCAAGATGTGCTGTACTTCCTGCTATGGGGCCTGAGTCCCTCCCAAGAGCTGTACATGAATAGCAACTCAACCTCTGTAAACAATTGTTTCTTCCGTAGAAAAAAGAAAAAATAGCATCAGCCTTAGGGATGCAGTGGTCTTGAGCAGAAAGGTACTCCTGCAGAAAATGCAAACCAACAATAGAGATCACGACAATGCCTTCAAATTTCTCTACTCCCTGCACCTTCATACTTTCATATCTCATTGTGATTATATAGAACTCTTCATATTTTTGAAAGCTGTATGCTTACTGCAGAGACCTCCTATCACTCATTTCTAAGATCAAGAAAACAGGATAGTGGTTTTGAGGGTACATTGTTGTAAGAGTCTTTGTACTTTTCTGTAGAATATCCAATTGATCTGCACACTGCAAAGTTATCCTGGCTGATGAGTGAAGAGTTGAGGAGTTAGCCCTAATTCATCTCTCTTGACTTACACAGATAACCCGGGCCCAGAACTTTACCTTCCTCACTCCTGTCTTGACAGACTTCTCTGACGTGCTTGAATGAGGACCTTGGCCTGCCTTTGCTCTCTCTATAGTCAAAAGGAAGTGTAAGTTGAATTTTCTGAATCTTTCGGTATTATTGAGGTGGAAATGAGAAGATTAAGGTACCTAAATTTTATTTTATTTTCCTCTGGTAAGTGCTTTAAGTAAGGAGGATTAAATGAAATCTTTGGAGCAAAGCAGTGATGGGGATCCTAACTGTTCAGTGTGCAGTGCCAGCTAACAGCCTCTGTTATGTAGAATAAAATGCTTTGGGAGCTTTCTTCAGACTTCTCATGCTCTTAACAAAGTCCTTCCTAAGGCAAACTCAGCTCCCAAGATTGAGCAATCAGGTTGACCAAGCCCTTGTGAAAAGCCATACCTCTGTTATGCAGTCCTTGCCATTTCTGTGCCCTCAAAAGCCCTTCTGGGTGTCTTCTTATATCCCATGGGCAAACCCAATTTTTGTTTTGGACATTGAGGGTAGCTGGGATGTATTCAGGACGGATGTCATTACACAAATAATTTATCTTGAATCTTTACTTCTGGGCAATTTTCCAGATACTAAACTATTTGAGTTGAAAGTTCTGCTACAACTAGGACAGTGAAATGGTGGGTAGTGAAAAAGGGAGGTATCTAAATGCATTGTGAAATATAATTGTAGCCAACAGACAGCATGGAGGCAGAAGGTCATCATGCAGATGTAGCTTCATCTGAGCATTCGTCATCCTTATGATTTTTGTAAATTAATGAAAATTGTCTAATCTTCACATGTAACATTTCTTTAACTGTACATTTTATTTTCTTTTATTTCTCTTAAAATAATTTAAATAAGTTTCTGGACAGTAATTGAATTGGAGTCCACAGTGTTATTTTTACATGGGAATCACAGAATCATAGTAAATAAAGTCCCAAGGGGTCATCTAATACATCTTATTGCCCAAAGGTAAGATCAGCTATGACTAAAATATTCTTGACAGATTTTTGTCTCACCAGTTTTTGGAAACTTCCAGTTGCAGAAGTTGGCACGATTTCCCTTGGTGTACGTTAGTGCTCTGCTATGCCTATAGCTGAAAAAGTATCTCCCAATTGCCAACCCAAATCTTTCTTGCTGTCATTTAAAGCCATTGCTTCCTGTTCTATCTGCAAGGAATAAATAGAAAGCTTATTCCATTCAAAAATATTTGGGTTCTCAAAATAATAGTTCCACTCTGCCTGAATATTGTCCAGATTTATAAGCAGCATAACTGTTAATCTCTTCAGCTATGATGCCTTCCACTTCTTCTCCACATATTATCAGCCACCTTTTCTCAAAAAACTTTATCAGATTGGCCTGATATAACTTCTTTTTGACAAGTCTGCACTGGCTGTTACTTCCCAACTTATTCTTTAGAGTGGTAAAGCCAGATTTTGATTTGGTTGGTTGGTTTGGTTTTAGTAGTTTTATAAATATAATTATTTTATTACTATCTATAGTACACATTATCTATATTTATCTATACCTTTATATTCCTAGGAACTCTGAAAGTCTGATCCATAATTTCCTGGTTTGTGCTTTCTCCTACCTCTCAGTACTCTGCTTTTTCCAAGTGTCTTGAAAATGTTCTCATAGATAACTGCAATACTGTTTGAGCATGTTTCAAATCCTCCTTTGGGGTTCTAGACTAAAATATTTTTTGTTCAATTTAGTTTCAACAAAACTTCTACAAGGAGTCTCTAAGCAGTAATTCTGCATTGAACTGAGTTCTTATCCCGCTGTGAATGATGCTAGTTCAGCCATCCGATCACAGCTAAGGTCTTCCTAGTGAAACTTAGAAACAAAACCTCTCATATTTCAGATCTTCCATCACTCTTACGGTCATTCCTCAATAATGTTAACTCTCCTGAAAAGCAAGTACTCTCCTCCCTCTAATGACGTGTTAACTATCTCAGCTAGGAATGAACATTTTCTTCATAGTGCATAGAAATTTGTGATGATTTTTAAGACATATGACTTTAATAAGCTGATACTGAAAATCTGAGCTGCCTCTTATCCTTGCTGACTGCCAAATGTTCCAAATGTCCCCAGACAATATACCCAGCTTTCTTCTGACAGCTTGTATAATATATGAAATATTAGCCATAGAAAGCACCACGTGATATCAAAATTTATTTTACAGTATGAAAATGAACCAAATTAAAACTCAAGTTTAAAAAGGGTACTTGAACACTGCATTAAGTTCAACATTTCTATGAGCAGCCACCTGTATTTTCTGATGTACCTGAAGCTCTGAAAGGCTCTCTGTTCTGTTGCAGTGGAATATAACTAAAGTAATCAGCTGGTGTTTTAGTCAACTCACATACTCAGTGAGGGACAGTGCCTGAGAACCTGATGGATCATGGGAATCAATCTGACTAGAGGACCAGAGTTGCCTTCCTTCTCTAAGATGGACAATTAACTGAAACCTCTGCTGACACAAAGCCCGGGAAAGCAAGCAGCAAACTCTCTGTGAGAATGAGGGAAACACGGCCTTTGTTCTGACCAAAACATAAAGTTCACCTTTCTTAACTGTACCTTTTTATTCTTTCTCAAAGTGCTGCCTGGTCTCTATTGGACCCAGAGCCAGAGAAAATAGACATAGTGATTATTCCTGAAGACCATTTTGAAATACTAATTTTACCTTTCTTTTTGTTTCGTCCTGGTCTCACCAGAAAGATATATTATATAAATGCAATATTATTTATTCTGTCTAGTTCTTGAAAGGGACTTAAGTCAGAGCACAGAAGGGGAAAATTTTCCATAATTTTTGGTTTATCCATGCTGGTTCTTTGCCCAAGCCTCATCATAACAGATGTCTTTAATTCTTTCTTAAAAAATGCAAGCAGGCTTGTAGAGCCTGATTTAAAATGAAATTTTCAACCAAAGTTCAGAAGGATGAGGTCCCATTTAGGAGGGGAATTTCATCAGAGCAGTGTTCTCAGATATTAATTTTATGGCTTATTGAAAAACACTTCTTTGAAATCTGACAGTGTTTATGCAAAATTGCTTTCCCAAATGGATGGGTCATATCTTAAATATTTAACTTCTGTCTACTTTGTATTAATTTAGGATAAACATAGTGTGTGGTACAAGTCTTGATTTTTTTTTTTTTTTGTGTTCAAAGACCTGAAGAATTCACTTAAGATTTATTTTCTGGGAGGAAAGACCTGCTTTTCATCATCTGCTTACTCAGGCCCCATAAAAAAGTTCAATGCATGACAGAATCTTGACTCCTATCTTTGTTGGCAAGGTAGCATCCAATAACATAAACCATGGTTCTTTGGTGTTTTTCAATGAAAAGTTAAGTGGTCTATATTAATTACACGTAAAGCAGCATGCCAAGACTTCAATGATACTGAAAACACTGCAGCAAAAAAGATTTCAGAGAGAGAGGGGGAGATTCAAAATTCACTGCCAGGGTTCAGCACTCCAGAGTAGATTGCAGTGATCCCGTGGATATACTGTCTCTGTATATAGAAAAGGCAAGATTTTTAAGATTATTTTTCCAAAAATTAATTAAACACAGTGAGTTTGAAATTTGCTGACAAGTGCTGAAGTTTGATGGCCTCCATTCTTTTGGTGCACTTTAAAAAGCTGGCCCTGAAAAGATTTAAATAACAGCTATTTCAGTCCTATCTATGCTCAGCCAGTCAATCAAATTTCAATTGGTGGCCAAACTGTGAAACGAGAACCAGATATTGTGTGGTATCAGCAAAATCAAGATGGAATTGATGGTATTATAAAGATGGAGAAATAGAGACCTTGGACTTGGGGAACATGGAAAAAGGAAGATGGAGTTGAATGTCTATGGGTAAGAATTAAGGGGAAGGCCAACAAGGCCAACACCCTACTGGGAGTCTGTTATCGTCCACCCAACCAGGAAGAAGAGGTAGATGACTTATTCTATAAATAGCTAGATAATGTTTCAAGATCATCAGCCTTGTTCTTGTGGGTGACTTAAGGGGAAGGCCAACAAGGCCAACACCCTACTGGGAGTCTGTTATCGTCCACCCAACCAGGAAGAAGAGGTAGATGACTTATTCTATAAATAGCTAGATAATGTTTCAAGATCATCAGCCTTGTTCTTGTGGGTGACTTCAACCTACCAGACATCTGCTGGGAACTTAATACAGCAGTAAAGAGTCAGTCCAGGAAATTCCTAGAATGTATGGAGGACAACTTTTTATTGCAGCTGGTGGGTGAACCCACCAGGGGAGGGACTATGTTAGATCTGCTGCTTGCAAATCGAGATGGGCTGGTGGGAGATGTGGTGGTTGGAGGTCGCTTGGGGCAGAGTGATCATGAAATAATAGAGTTCTCAATATTTGGTGAAGTCAGGAGGAGCACCAGTAAGACCCTTGCATTAGACTTCCGGAGGGCAGACTTTGGCCTGTTTAGGAGACTTATTCAGAGAGTCCCTTGGGAAGCAGCTCTTAAAAACAAAGGAGTTCAGGAAAGCTGGGCATGCCTCAAAACAGAGATCTTGAGGGCACAGGAACAGACTAAGCTCAGTTTGAATTTAGAATGGTGACTTCTGTAAAGGATAAGAAAAAATGTTTTTACAAATACATTAATGCTAGAAGGAAGGGTAAGACCAGCCTTTGTTCTTTATTGGACAAGGGAGGGAACTTAGTATCTGGAGACGAGGAGAAGGCAGAAGTGCTTAATACCTACTTTGCCTCAGTTTTTAGTGAGAAGATGACGTGCCCTCAAGACACCTGCCCACCTAGGCTGGTTGATGGTGTCAGGGAGCACAATGGTCCCCCCATTATCCAAGAGGAGGCAGACAAAGAACTACTGAAATACTTGGATGTTCATAAATCTATAGGACCAGATGAGATCCACCCCAGGGTAATGAGAGAGCTGGCAAATGAGCTTGCAAAGCCACTCTCCATCATTTACCAACAGTCCTGGTTCACTGGTGAGGTTCCGGATGACTGGAAACAAAATTCTTAACAGATTTACTTCCTTGTGGAAGTAAGCATCAAAACTCGACAGTTAGTGAAAGAAATAACAGGAGATCAGGATTGCAGACAGCCTTCTCAGTCACAAATGTTCAATTCAAATAGTCATGAGTCTACAAGGCAGATAAGTTGTTTTGCTACATTATAAAATTTGTCTCTAATCTTTCCTTTATGTATGCATGCAACAAAAATTTACTGTGGCCTAGGCAGAATTATTCATTTCCACTTGTTCCATGTGTTTCTAACTATTTCTGAATGTAGCACTTACCAAAGGAAATGCAACAGGTTATTTTTTTAAAAAACATGTAATGGAGTGATTTTTGCACTGCTAACTTTTCCTATGGCTGCTTGGATTCTTGTCACTCGAACGAAGGAGTTATTTTGAAAAACATAAAAGTTCTTGACTCTATCTTTTTAAGCCCTTTTAAGGCAGAAGCGCTGCTTGCCTTTTTCCAACTGTTTGGTATTTCTTTGCTGTTTCTTTTTTCCAGCCTTTAGACTGGGTCTTCCATGCTTTTGCTGAACCTCCAGCCCTCTTGGGACTAAAGCTGACATGAAAGCTGGACAGTGCTCAGGTGGAAAGGGACCTGGGGGTGCTGGTTGACAGTCAGCTGAACATGAGCCAGCAGTGTGCCCAGGTGGCCAAGAAGGCCAATGGCATCCTGGCCAGTATCAGGAATGGTGTGGCCAGCAGGAGCAGGGAGGTCATTCTTCCCCTGTACTCAGCACTGGTGAGGCCACACCTTGAGTATTGTGTCCAATTCTGGGCCCCTCAGTTTAGGAAGGACGTTGAGATGCTTGAGTGTGTCCAAAGAAGAGCAACAAGGCTGGTGAGGGGCTTGGAACACAAGCCATATGAAGAGTGACTGAGGGAGCTGGGGTTGTTCAGCCTGGAGAAAAGGAGACTCAGAGGTGACCTTATCACTCTCTTCAACTTCCTGAAGGGTGGCTGTGGTGAGCTGGGCGTCGGTCTCTTTCTCCGGGCAACAACAGACAGAACAAGAGGACACAGTCTCAAACTGCACCAAGGGAGATACAGACTAGAATTAAGGAGGAAGTTTTTCACAGAAAGAGTGATCAAATACTGGAATCATCTACCCAGGGAGGTGGTGGAGTCACCATCTCTCGATGTCTTTAAAAAAAGACTGGATCTGGCACTTGGTGCCATGATCTAGTTGAGGTGTTAGAAGATGGGTTGGACTCGATGATCTTAAAGGTCTCTTCCAACCTAGAAATTCTGTGATTCTGTGAATAAAAGCAGATGAAAGAGAAAGTAGATGTGGACTTAGACACTGTGGAAAAAGAAAGGGTATAGAAAAGCATAGAATCAGTCATGTAATGAAAGGAAGACCTGAAGGAGTAAGAAAAATAAAATATAGAAAATAATAGCTGTTAAAAAACACAAAGAGGGAGCAACAGAGAAAGTTTTGGTACAATCTGAGAAAAAAGGGTGTAGTAGAGCCATGTAAGCTGTAGTAATTCTGGTAAATATGGAGACATTATAGTCACCTGGCACATATTCTTTGAGGCAAATTAACAATTAAATTCTTAGAAGGTATCTGTTAATACTGTATTTCCTCAAGATATTTCCAGTTTTAAGAAGCAATCAAACATTTTTGTTCATTAAGTCCGTTACCCATCATGAAAGTATTTGTAAAGTTTATGGAAAATGTAATTGTGAATGTATACAGTTCTAGATTCAAACAAAAAGCAGAATTCTAATTCAATTTCCAAGTTATCAGTTTCAAAGGTCATCCACAAAAGGTCCTGAAGACTGAGGAAATGAAGACTATTTAAACAACTGATAGTATGAAACTGGCATGGGAAGTAAGGTCATGCTGATGGCTCATGATGGATGTCTCTTCCAGCGCGTAGCTATATGACAGTTTATACACTAGTAGTCAAATTAAAGCCAACAAGAACACACAAATTAGAACACTTGTTTTCTGATATAATTGTAGGAGAATACTGCTCACTGTATTTGTAAAATCCATCTTTATCTATCAGCATTACTTCCTATTTCAGGCTATTTATGATGTGAGGTATTAGTAGATTTGACTGTTGTTTTACATGCCTATAATATTTACCAAATATTTTCAGTGGCCCTCTTCCTGACTTGAGTCTTGATTTTATTTGGAGCTGTACAGAGTTCAATGCCTTCAACAAAGCATTTCCAATTTAATTGGAAGACAAAAGGATAAAGAAAGATAAAGTGATCACACTGTATATTTGGGGCAGGAGCTGAAATAAGACCAGCATCCTGATTTCATAATTGCAAACTAATGTTGCCTGTGCTGTCTTGCATAAATCTTTGTGTTGGGTACATTCCTTATTCTTTCAACTGTTCAGTGTAAAATCCTGTCCTCCTGCACTGGCGATGCTCTAAAGGTTTTCTTCTTTCTCTGAGATGTTTCCTGGATGTCAGGAATGGAAATTGAAGCAGAAAAAAATGTTTTTGCACACATCATTGCTGCGCAGTCATTTTAGCTCCTGACCTCACCCTACTCGATTAAGAAATCCTTGGAGCCTCAAGACAGCATCTGACTTGTGAAGTACTGGGTGCTTTCTGCTTCATTTGCTGTTCACAGTGCCTCAACAGTAAAGCATGCTTCACAAATTAGGGAGACTGTGGAGACTGTTCTTGTGTGTCTGTACGCACACACAGCTCATATATCCATGTGCACGCACACATGCCTGTATCTGCATACACATATGGTATAGCTGAATTCAGTCTCTCTCTGCAGCTTGATAAAGACACAAAGTCTGTCAAATAGTTTATGTTATTTATCAGAACTAAAGGTAGAGGCACCATAAATTCTGTGTTTATGCACTTATGTGTAAAAATATGTTTTAATGTACAGAGAGATATCTGAATGAGTAATGTATTTTCATATGTACGTGGGTATGTGTCTAAATGCATGTGTATGCACTCTCTAGACACAGCTGATGGTGTTTGGTCCTGCAGACACTTTAAGCTTTGAAAGAATGTGACTAAGCACAGAAATAACTGAGATGTAAAACTCACTTGGGGAGGGAAGAGGGAATTTTAAATTTTTTTTTAATAGCTAAAAATGGGCTCTGTTAAATGAATGCAGTTATGCTGTGAATAAGAGAACAGTGAACTGAATATAATTCCAAGCCACATGGCAGACAATGTGCATCCCACACAGAAAAATGGCAACATTAAAGGGCTTCAGCATTTTTATATTACCTAGCAATTATCTGGTTTTGGGCTTCATGTTACTAATTTCTCTTTCCACATCTCACCCCTAGTCTCATACAGTGGATAAGAACTCAAAGCAAACATTTTCCCCTTTGACCACATTATTTTCTTCAAGAGCCTTACACAGGATAAAGGGTAAATAGAGCTCATCAGAGATAATATTAGAACACTGAAAACAGAAGCACCATTTTCCTGTAAGGTTTTCTTCCTCAAACAATGTGGCAGCAGCTTGGCAAAATACAGTGATGGCAGGAGGCAAGGAGGGGGTGTGTGGTCCCATGTTTGCAGCAGGTTGGCCTCTTGCTGGATAGGTGAGCTACCAAAGGTTGATCACACACAGCAGAAGTGCAAATGACTATGCAATTGCAACCTTATTGCACTAATGAGAACCCAAAGGCCACCTTGCTTGGAAATTTGCAATTATTGCTGCTGGATCAGGCCCCAAAAATGCTGCTGACACAATATACATTAAATTAAATGTTTATGTTCCAGGAAATGGCTCCTCTGGAGAAAACATTGAACTGACCTTCAGACCATAAACCTATGTCCTCTTGCCCTCAGTAGTGATGGAATTGATCCCCAGAAGCCTTTTTAATCTTACTGCTCATCTCAGATTTTACTCTTTCTCCTTTTGAGAGCTACAGGATAACAAAGATTAGATGGAGGAGATTGGAGGTGAGACTGCTGGTAAATAAATCTGATTTTTAAGAAATTAGTTTTGAAGACAAAAAGAAAATTCCAGTGAAAAGGGACAGCTCACCTTTCTGTTTTATTGTGTGCTGAAGGAAAACCATAGCAGTCTCAGCCTTGGACACCCTAAGATAATAAGAATCAGGTCAGCTCAGCTGAGCACAGAGCTACTTCACCAGCAGAATAATTTTTCCTTAGCCTTAAATTCCTTCCTTGTCCTTTCCTTCATTTTCCTCATGCCTGTCATGAGGTTAATCTCTTATGCTTCTTTTTCCTTTATTTTTCATTGTCCTTCCAAATCAACAAGACAAGTGCAATATTTCAGTAATCACTATCAATTTCACTTATTGTGCCTATTTTTTAAGTACTTATTTGTGTTTTTTCCAGGCACTTCCCAAGTTTCCATTCTAGAGGTGGATCAGGAAAAAAATAAGTTGCTTATTCTTTTCCTTTAAAAAAAATTTGAAATCTATTTGACTCTTAAGAGAAACATAGCTTCAGAAAAATATAGCACACTTTTTCTTCTGACCTCCTATTACTTTTGGAATTATGAATTAAGTCTGTCTCTCACGCTGATTCTGAGCAGTAAAATCAAGAAAAGAAAGATGCGATCCATGAATTCGGAGACATATTTATAGTAAAAATAGGAAAAAAATGCCAGAGATAATAAAGCCTTTTTTTTCACCCCAGTTGCTAAATCCAAGCCCCTACCAGTGTTCACGAGGAGCAAAAGTTGGTTAAATCTGAAAACTGTAAGCAGCAGTGATTTACATGGAATCACCATAAGAATGGTATGCACACCTAGTAGGGAGTACTGTCCTTGTTAATTAGGCTTCCCTCTCATTTGGGCTAATTAGCTTGCACACTACATTTATGTTCCTAAGCTATTTCCAGCTCTAGACCTAACTTTTCAAGCCAGTCTGGAGAATTCTGCCCCATGGTATGTTGCACAGCTTAAGTACTTCTTGCAACACCAAGGTATATAGCTAGATACTATCTCCTTGATCTTCTACTTCAGACATCAGCATACAGCCCTTTGGGGGGTTTTGAAAACCTGTTCTTGGGAATGCTGCAGGAAATCAATGGAACCACCTGTTTGGCTGTCTCTATGGACAGAGCCTTACGAAAGGTGTGCTACTAAAATGTAAATAATGAATAATGTTCTTTCCCTGTGGACCCAGTTGTATGACCTACTAATGTAAAAGTGGTTTTAAGGATGCCTTTGTTGTGTATGTTGTTTAAAAATTACATAAAGGCTGTCTTGAAAGGCAAAGTTGCATTTCAAAACTAATCTTAGCCAATACTAAAAGTTGTTTGGGTTTTTTTTTGGATCTGAATTTATCTTTGTTATCAAGTTAACAAGTACCTTTAAAATGCTCAAAGGAAGAATCATATCAGACAAAAGAAAAAAACAGACTAGAATAAGCAGACAAAAGTGAATGTCAATAAAAGTATGTCTGTATGTATGTACATGGACATACATATGTTTATACCTGTGTGCATAAACTACAGGTAACATCTGTAAAACCAAACTACAGATTGCAATCTTGGCCTGTGTGACTCCTCTTAAGGATAATCTGTCCAGTAGAATGAATGGTGCGGCAGCAAAAGCCATCCTACAGCTCCTCAGTCACCTCTCTAAAGCCTGCTTACCTATAGCCCTGAGGGAAGTGAAATCTTCACAGACTGTCCATATGAGTAAAGAGAAGCTGACTTGTTCACTTGTACTTTTATTATTTTGTAGAAGAGGTTTCATGGACTAGCTGACAAATTGTGGAAGGATAAATGGAAACATTCATTTAGGCCCAGAAAAATTTCTTTAAAGAATATAAAAATTAAGTTCCCCTACCACAGAAAGAAAATTTAGGCACCAAAAAATGTAAAAACAATGCAGAAGCAGAAATATATTCAAAAAAGAAACACGACTGGAAAAGAATTTCCTCCTAAAAATTTACCATTGAAAGTTTCTTGCTGCTCTGATTGGGGTTTAGCATTTTTATCTCTTTTCCTGGTACCAGTTGCTAAGATTTATCAAAATAAAAAGCAGACTGTTCTTGACATCAGAAGGGGTCAATCCAGCTCTAAATTGTTGCCCAAACTTCAGTGAAATCTTTGGCAGTGGCAACTGTATTCAACATTGTGCATAATCTTTATGGAATAAGTAAACTTGCAAGAGTATTTATGGGGTCCTTTTGAATTCTTGTTTTCTGCTAGTGTTCTTTAAAATGCCAGGTAATGTTGTGGAAACCAATATCACTGTTTCACTGAGGGTCTAGGCAATGTTTTATTTCTCGTCTTTTAGTTTTAATGAGAGCGTGCTGCTTGCTGCTAATAGAGCTGAGTAAACAATCTATGTACATTTTATTCAATTACTTTAGTTCTTTTTCTTCTTATGGTAATTACCTATGAGCGGACAATGATTGCTACCATTTGTTTGTTCCTCCCAAGTACTCGCTGATTATTCTGCACAAGCAACTTGTAGCCTGTGTTATTGCAATCTGACTGCTTGCAAGTACTCCTTTGGGTATAGGTGTTTGGTTGCCTAAAGCCAAGTACTTGCTTCTTTTCCTTGATTGGATGATCTACTTTGTCACAAAACACACTCCATTTAATAAATTTATAGCATCATCCTGCAACATACTCTCTAGACCAACAATGTGGAACTGCATCATGGTGATTGAAAACTACACATTAAATACAATCTGTCTCATGAAAAAAATAAATCCTGATAAATATAGTTATTCCAAAGTTGATATACCACTCTCTGTGCAGGCACTTATTTAGTTTTGTTGTTGGCATTAACAATTAGAAGCATTTCTTTTACCCAGGTTCCTGTCAAGACAATTTCAATTGTCATTAGGGACTAAAAATTTATTCATTATAAGACATTTAGCATTTGGCATTGTTTCCTTACTGAATTGTAATGTTTCTTTTTAGTCCCTGGATTCATTTTACATGGAAAGTGCAATGGACAAACAACTATGATTTGCATCAAAGCAAATACATTTTTGAAAGTCTTTCCAGGGCTGCTATCATGGTAAATCTCTTCCCAGACTTCTACTTATTGTAAACAACTTAATTTTTTACTATCTATATGATTAACAATTGTGCAGGGCCTTTTGTGAAACAACATTCTGAACTACGGAAAGCTAATTTACTCCAAAATCATTAACCCATTTTTAAATTACTTTGAGACTGAGTAATATCTGAAATAAACTTAAGGCAATCTGGAAGATTTGGATCCTTAGGAGAGCATCTTGTGAAGGCTGGCAGAGCTGTGTATCAGTTGCCACTGTCAAGGTCACTTCTTTAGAGTCAGCACCATTTGAAACAGGTGGTTGTTGATCTTTTCTGATAATGCAGCATATAATTCCACCTGGATGTTTAATGTAATCTACCATGAAATCATAGCAGTAATTAAGCCATAGACTTGAACCTTTTACTCAGAGCTCATTTTTACTCGTCAAATCTGGTTATTGGCTGAATAAACTTATTTCAGTTCACCTCAGTTTCTTGTGTTTCTCATTATTTCATTAGCCTGCTACCTGGTGTTCAGGTTCCTATTTTGCTTCACAGCAGGTCTGTACTCTCAGTAGTGGAATGTGCTGACTGTCAGAAGGTAAGGGAGGGCACAAGGGGAGTTTCTGAGGAGTAGTTTATGGGGCTGCAGTTCACCCTTGCACTGAATACTCTGTAGTGGACGCTACAGAAAAAAATCGAAAAAGATACAGAAATTACAAAATGCACAGACAGATTATGATGCAAGACCATGATAACTCAAAATCCTTTTACAAGAGTCTGTCAGCTAAATAAGACCATGTGAAATAATCTGCCCTGCCATAACATTTAAGCAAAAGACAGTAAGCTAAATAAATATCTTACAACCTTCTACATTTAGTACTTGCCATGTTTTCTACTTCAGACCCAAGAAGCTATTTAAGTCCAGCTCTGGTTTCTGTTTCCAGGCCTGAACTTCTCCTATAACAGTGACAAGAGTATTTACCTTCAGACTTCAATTTCTCCAGCCGTAAAAATTATGTTTGTCTTTATTATTTTTAAGGTGCCTGTAGATTAATGAATGAAACTATTCATAAGTCACTGACTTTCATTTACTATTTGACATCCATCTGGACATTCTGCCTGTAGCATAACTCTGGAGATTGAACAGATTGCCCTTTTTCATTTAAGAAAATGAAAGGGATTAGGCCAGATTTTGATATTAATTTTCCGCTGTGTTATTTTGAGGTAGAAGGCATGGATTTGAAGTTTTATGACATAGGAATTTGGATGTTTGAATTATCCATAATAGGAAGTGATTCATAGTATCTTGGATGATCTAAATAAAACATGAATGTGAAGTTCACTTTAGGGAGTTCTTTGTGGTTTTAAAAGATGAACCAAATGTTCCCTCCCCAGAAAGATGGCATCTTGGCCATACATTAAATGTCAGCAGCAATCCAATCAGAATGTCCTTTACCTGATGTATACTAATGAAAAAGAATGAGAGGCTAATGTCCTGCAGCGTTGTCATCAAAAGAAGCAGATATGAACAGAGGCAGCATTTCTGAAGCAACTTTTAACTTTTTGTCCCACTAGATTTTAGATGGAAATTTGCCATCTCTTGGATTTCATCATCTCTATTACCAGAGTTTTCAGGAGCCAGACAGGCAGGGAAAATCTGAAGTTGCATGTGCACTTCTTAAAGGTTAGTGATATGTGGGAAAAGATACTGTTACACACCTTTGAAGTGGAGATAATGTTCAATGACAAAAGACCAAAACATGTCTTATTATGCATCATGCTTTTCTGTCACGCTCATTATTGCTGTGCTAATTCTTCCCAGGAAGGATTTGATTTGCTTTCCAGATGCTGCAAATTGAACCGGATTGTTGCACTCAAGAGCTCATTTTTCAAGTTTGTTGTTTTGTTTTTAACTCTTATCAAGTACCAATTTGCCAGAAATACTGAGAGTCTCCTGAAACATAATTTGGCTGACAAATCAAATGACCCCAGGATATCATGTTGTAAGTTATAAAAGTAATGAGTCATAATATCTTCAGAAAGATAAAAATATAAAACACAACAAACAAATTGTACCCATCTCAATAATCATAAAGATTGACTAAAATTGTCTAAGTAATACAATAGTGGAGAGTTGTGTATGACTATTTCCTCTAGCTTTTTCAGACCATTAAAATTAGATTGACTGTACCTGTTTATTATGCTCAGGTATTTTGTATCCTGAACCAAGGACAAAAAAAAAATTAATCTCTGAAGAGATTAATGCCTATAATGCCCCTAATTCTTAGGAAACTAGCTGAACTTTTTAAAATGAATCTTAGAACTCTTTGCTGTTTAATTGTCTTTATTACTTTTAACTGAAATCAATTTGCAAACACTGTTTGTCCAAGAAAGTTTAGAGGGTTTTTTATTATATATATTTATGTATGGTATGTATGTAGGAACATTATCTAATTTCTGCAGAAACAGAAGTGCAAGAAAAAGTCTTTGCTGTCTAAGAAAAATTTTTGGTTTCTTTTTCAACCTGAACTGTTAAACAATTTCCTATAAAATGCTGAAATATATCATATGAGTTATATTTCAAATTTATCACTGACCTCAAGAGGTGGAATATTTAAGTAGATATAGACCATTCATGAGGCTATTGTGATAATTGCAAAATAATTGCCCTTCCTCTCCAAGGAAGAGGAGAAACAGAATTATGGAGTGGAAGGTGATATGCAACTAAGGAACCTTCTAAAAAAACCCACTCACACAAATTTTCTTTATACATGCAAAGGAATGCCAAGACATGAAAGGCACAACTCTTGTGAAGTTCGACAGCTCATCATAATTTAAGACACAACAGTTTGGCTAACATGGTCAGTCATATACCGAAAGTTCAAGGTCATGGAAGAGTTGCTTTTGAAATGCTATGGCTTCCATTTACAAGAAACACACAAAGATGTGTCAACTAGGCATTGTCCATGAATATAGAGAAGATGCAAGAAAAACATGTTTCTGTTTTTTTTCACCTAAGGGAGTTGCATTTTTTTCATTTTAACTCAAGACTGACAGCTGAGTATAACATGAAACCAGAGGCATTCATCTAAAGTCTGTTAAAGCCAAGGTAAAGATCTAAACAGATCTCAGCTATGTTCCCCTTGAAGTCAGTAGTAAAGCTCCCAGTGGTACAGACTTGTTGTCAAATCATTTAGCTTTAAAACAAATGCGGTGTAAGAAAAAAGTATGTATTAAAAAAAGTGACTGGTGTTTTCAAAACTGAATGGGGCAGCATTGCCCTGCCAGTTAAAAAGACGAACAGCAAGAGATCCTAGCCACTAATTTCTAAGTGGTTTTAAGTACAGTGAGGTATCAGAGTCAACAGCAGATTGTGTTCTTATGAATGAAACAACTGAAGTGGCTTTGTATAGGAATTCTACAGATCCAAATATTGAGCCTTAATACAGCAAAACAATTTATTCCTTTCTTGCCACCCCCTAATCAAAATTTAGTTAAAATTATAAAACACAAAACACTGTTTTTAAACTATAAAGTCCTGATATATAGCAGTAATAGCACAGCCCTTACTCTGTGGCCAAAATCCTCACAGGGCACAGCTGTAGTACACTGTGAATATCTGCTGAGTCTTCATTACATATACCTTCAGCTAATTATTTTGTGTGGTATATTTACTCTACATTTTTATTAGTATGCATATTCCATTGCTGTTGCTTCTCCTAGCAGGATGGCTTGTGGTGCAGCCACACTGGGGAATCTGTCTGGGATGAAAACTTACATTTCACTTGAACAACCAGATGGGGCCTCATTTAGTAACACATTATAAGGCTTACTAAGCAGGCCTTGGTTTTTTTCTAAGCAGGGCACTAAGGAAAAATTCAGACAACTTTCTCAATATTCCATTTGGAACAATTTTCCCTATTCTACACAGATTTTAATTGGAACAGGGCTTAGTTGCTGCCTCTCTGCATCTCCTGGCAAAATGCAGGTGCTGAAGGCCAGATTGGGATCTCACTGTGTTCTAATTTATGTTACAGGGTGCTGAAAACCCCACTCTGTTTCTTCCCACCTATCAGGAGTAGAGCTGATATTGCAATTCTTGCCTGCCAGCAGACTAATCACGAGAGCTGAGAGACGGCTGTGCCCAAGGCAAAGGGCAGCACCAAGGTGTGTGAGAGGGCTCTAAGAGTCGATTCTTTGAGGAGGATGAGCTCTTTCTACTTGTCAGTTTTATTCACTCTCCTGACAACAGTAACCACAACAATGGCTACCAAAGACATATTATTTACAGAACATCATATCCTTTGAAGGGATACAAGCCTAACCCTGACAGCAGATCACCTAAGATATATCTCTAAGACATGGGTTGAACTACGTTCAGAAATGAATCACAACAAGCCTCTGTCCCTACAAAGACATCTAATTTTCTAGGAAGTTATGGTGTTTGGGTGCATTCAATATTCTGAATTAATTACTAATAACTTTCTTGGAGTTATTTATCAGCATACTTAGTACTGTAAATTTGTACTACTTTTACCAGATACAATAAGAGATCTTTGGGTGGTGTAAACTGCATAGCTCCAGTAAAATCTATGAAATTGCAATGCTGTACATGATCTGAGAGTTTGATAGCTGTGAGCAATAAAAATAAATTTAAGTTCTCTAACAGAATTGGCTTCATTCTTAGATTCCAGTTTCTGCAATGAAAAGAGTTCCTATTATGAATTCAGGTTTGGCTCACAGCAGGTATTTTATATTGCTCACTTAAATTTGTAGTACCAATTAATATGTCTTATGGGTGGCTCATTTGATGGTAAATCTGTGCTTAGTTTCACCTATATCAATAAACAAATGCTTTAAAAAAATACACTGTTTTTTCTGCCACAACAGGCATTTTTTCTCCTTGTATATGCTAAAAAGTCTCATGATAACTCTGAAGTATGTGATGCAACGAAAAACACACAAATACATTTCTAAACTAGAGGAAGCTGAATTAATTCTAATTTTAGTACAACTGACTTTTGGAGTTTAAGAGAAAGAAACTCTTGATTTCACTTTTTTTCCTTTGGAAAATGATCACTGATCACTGATCCTAAGTAGGTTGAAATAAAAGGAAAGTCTTCCATTGATTAATATAATTTGGGTCACTGTTTAAAGACCTAAGCACTTAACTCTGAAAATAAGGAGTACACATATTCAGACAAATTATCTACGCAAGTTTTGGCAAAAAAAAAAAAGACATTTCTGCAAAATAAGTCAGCCAATACACTCTGCTTGACAGGTCTTCATATTGCAAATGCTCTTTAGCTACACAGTCCAGAGAAGTACGTAACTGCAGCAATATGCATTACATAGAGGAAGGTGGAAACCCACAGAGGGGTTTCATTATCTGCCCCACCACACAGATAGCTCTTCTCATGCCATCTCCTGCTTCTCATTTTAAGTGCTGTTAGAAATTGCAATCACTGTGATCACTATATAATATACCAAACTTTACAAAATATTTAAAACATCCTGTGCCTATTCATAAATAAACAGTCCCCAGTTCACATCTGTTTTGGTAAAATTTTCTCCAAAGAGTCCTATATCATCTTTCTTTTTCTCCAATGTTTCTTTCATAAAGAAGTGAAAAGTATTGCTTGTGATGGGCATGAAGTTAACTATCAGATCTGCTTAGCTCTGTGGCAAAGGAATTGAACATTTTCTCTGACATTTTTCTTGCCTTCAAGAGGATTTTAAAAGGTGAGTTCTTAAGGGACTCTGAGAGTCTTTGGCACTCATCTCCTTTTCAATTTATAATAGATAACTAAAGCCTGTAAGGTCTTCCAAGAATTCTCACTCCTAATTTTTGATACAGATTTGTTTTCAGTAAGTGTAAGTATGGACTTGTTTCATTCTTTGCTGAGCTCAATTCCAATCCTCCCCAGAGAGTCTAAATAAATAAGACATTAAAAAACAATAATGAAAAAACTTAAGTTAAGCATTAAATTTTGACATATTGGAGAACACAATCCTAAAACTGAAAAGTTAAAATATTCTGATTATAAGAATAATAATAGGAACAGCTGCCAAAAATTTTTAATCTCCATGATAATCTTGAGCCAACTCTGAGCATAGTGAAAACTGTTTGGCCCTTCACCTCTTCCAGGTGTACTGATTTTCTCAATTTGGAGACAAACTAAATAGAACAGAAAATAAATAGATCTGAAATTTCCAATTATATAATTTAAATTTAAGACAAAGACCTGACCCCTATAAACTATATGACTAATTAAATAGCTATTAATTTTCTTTGTTCTAGCACAACTGAAACCTCAAGCGCAAACCTTCCTGATGTACAGTATGGGACAGACTTGTACAGATGAAGTTCTGCACAATCTGGGTGAGAATAAAGCTTGTAGAAGTGGAGATATTTGTTCATTTTACCCATTGGAATAACAAAACAAAACACTACCTAAAGTTTATACTGTGAAAGAAGTTCACATTTAGCACAGTTCCTTTGTATGCTCAATATCAATGATATTATTCAGCTGGACACTGAGACTTGCACTAAGTTTAAACAAAATCTTTTCCTTTCCAAAGTTAGCATTTTGGTAAGCTTTTTCTCTTCTGCTCACCTGCCATCTTTTTATGCTTTTGTCTACTCTGTTTATTCACTGTTTCTTTTTATTCCTTTTTACCTTTATCTCTGCAACCTTTTGACCTTGAGACGTCTTGTACTTTATACAAACTTTTCTTTATACAAACCCATTGAACATTACCTAAACTGGCACTGCTGCCTTTAAAGGAAATAAACTAAAATGTAAGATTTTTGAAAGTCACTGAGTGCAGACATGTTGAAGGAACTCAGGATTTGCAAATATTTTTTTTTTCAATTTCTAGTGCTTATGCAATGGAAAACATTTGCATTGCTACATGTCATAGATATGTCCTTTACACTACCAAGTGTCTTAATTACATAACTTTATACATTTTAATTAAACACTGTAGAGGTAAAATTTCAAAACATCAGTGTGTAAGTCCATCCCTCTTATTATTGAACTAAGCAGGAATGGTGAAAAAGACCTTTCATGACTGATGCTATCTTCCTTCATGGAAAACCAGAGATTTCTTCCATCTATCTAGAGTCTTAAATGTCTTAAATTTTGCAGCTTTATTTAGCCCCATTGTAAGGATTTGCTTCTATCAAGTTCCTTCGTTTTCCCCAATCGGTAATAGCCATGTAATATGCATGACTTTTTCTGTTATATTGAATTTTTTCCATACACAAAGGTGGAATTGCTCTGTAAAATGCTGAAATAAAGAAAAACAGCTCAATGTGTTCTTTCTTGCTCATCACATCATTTCAATATTAAAACTATGAAATTGGCCCTAACTTGGTGTAATTAGTAAAGACATTTGACTTGAACCTTGTAAACCTGGAGATCCTGTTTAGGAGGCTGGCCTACAATCATTACAGAGAATGTTCCTCTGCTGCTGTGTGAGAATATTGCGTCACATGTATTCCAATTTCCCCAAAATAAATTCCTAACTCTTTATTTTTGCCTCAACTATAAAATATATGGTTGGGTTTGCACTTTGTTGGCCGTAGCTTTTCTCCTGTTTTTCTTGCACTATTAGTGAGAATTTGTTATGTCCTTCATCCTAGGTATTCACAGTGCTTCACTGCTGTTCAGCATGGTTTATGGCAGCAAAGCTAATGTCCATGCCTGTAATAGACTAGAGTCACAATTGCTTCAGAGCTCCTAAGAAGATGTACCAGGGCAGTATGTAAAACACTGCTTTTCTGAATTGGTAGCATTTAGTAGACTGTATATCTTGTCCCTGGCACAGAAAAATAACATGCAAGGTGCAAAGCAGTAACAAACCAAGCCCTACATCTGTGGGTGGACATAGTTGTATAAAAAAACCACATTCACTCTCTTTCTCATGCACAGGCAGAGCAAGACCTCTTAAAGATAATCTACCAGTATTTACCCTCAATGGATTCCCAAGATACCTTAGAAATTTCTCCTATTGATATAAAACATACTTATCTGGAATGGAATTTTAAGTAAGCATAAGAACAAATTTAATGGTGGAGCATTTCTACCAATGCCACTGCAGTAATGCAGGTTTTGACTGTCTTAGAGGATAAGCAAGATGTTACCATTCACCCTTACCCTGTTTTGACCTGAAACTTTCCTACTGATTTACATCTGTGCAGAGCATGTTGACTTTCTGAAGTTTTTATTGTTCACTGATGAAAGCAAATAAAGATTTAAGGTTAAATTAGTGCTTATCCAACTAGGCTCCTGAAGGCAGTCTGTAGCTTCTAAGTGGGTCATGTCAAAACTATGCTGGCTAGTTATTGACTAAACTCAGTTCAACAGCTATAAATAATAACTGAATATTTTTCTTTAATGTTCATCAGTATAATTGAACAGGTGCCTAGTTTTTCTATTTATGCCTGATCCCATCAGAATAAATTGAAAATAGAGAAAAGATGACAAAAAAGTGAAATTTTAAGGGATGGCCCCACAGGGAAAACTGTAAAATGCCCTTGGTAGAGTTCCCTATTGACCTCAGGTCTATAAACTTGAGAGTAAAATCCTGTTTTCCCAACTTTGTAGGAAAAATTTGTACTGATTTCCTCTGAGTAAAGCATGGTGTCCTACCCTCAAGTTATGGGTTTAAGCAAAACATAAATCATTGCTCTTATTTATCCAGATCCCAGTCAGGATTATTCCCCCGCTGTCCTATGCCATTAGAAGTGCTGTGAGAGAAGAACAAACTCCCGCTTGTGCTTTCATATTTATCCAGCAAACCCTCCTGAGCTACATCCTTGCATACACTATGAAGTCAGGCATTTGTCTTTTTCACAGGACACTTGCCTTGCTGGTGGCTAAGGACATTTCAAAGCACAAGGCATTTCAAGCTGTGCTATTTCTACTTCCCTCTGGGAGCCATTTTTCTGCAGATAATCTGTTTTTTTATAACTTATATTATATTCTAGAAAAGTTTACATGTATCACAATGCTCAAAACATTATTCTTAAATAGATACAAGAGGCATTTCTGTAGAGAAGCTCATTTAAGCACCTGTATTGTAAATAAAGAATTACCAAATTCCACTTCTGGAAATAAAAAATAGTTTCTACAAACTTAGAAAAAAATAGCAGTGATAGTAATGATGAGTAGGTCAGATTTGCAGATTATTAACCTCAAGAGTGCTTTATTAAACAGGTAAATATTTTTGCAATTTTAATAGCTAGATAAATTCTTGAGTAGGTCAAAATTAAGGATTCTGTTAAGAGACTTTGGAGAAGACATTTTGAGGATACTATTGCAAGGGTTGTGAAGAAAAATATTATTGTGATAGTTCAGGCCTCTGCGCTCAGATTTGGGAATTTACACCAATAAAAAAAATCAATTAAAAAAAAAGTCCTGTTCTGCAATGGGAAAACTGCACTTTTAGTACCTGCAGGCCTGAAAATAGGAAGCTAGATCTCCACAATTAAAAAGAAAGTAATTTCATGATCTTATAGTTAGAATTTATTAGTCAATTGGTAATTTAAATAAATAATAATAAATTTGTTTGCAAGTGTTTATAAGTGACTCATTGCACCAGAGAAATTGAAAAATGTGTAATTTATCTGATCAGTCATAACTTACCGACACCTAAAAGTTGAATACTGCAGACTTAAAATCACCATCAATCTTTTAATCTGAAACCTAATGGAGATAAACAAATAAAAGCAGGAAAAATATATTTGGCAAATTCTGATAGCAAACACAAGGGCACTTTGAGTTGTCATAAGTAAGCCCTGGCTGAAGCATTTATCCCATTCTTTTCACATTACATTTAACATCAGCTTTCCAGATCTGCTCAACCACAAAAAGTTTGGGGCATGTTTAGAGAAACATTATGCTGAGGTTTGATTTTGTGCAGAAATTAACCCTTTTCTAAGGAAAACTTCAAAACTGTGACATCTGGTATCTCATCCCTACAGGTTTTACATTAAATGAAAGGGAAAAAAGAGCTGTAGGGGATACAAAAAGTATAAAAATAGTAATCATACTGCTATGATATCCTCCAATTTTTTTCCCCTTAGCATGTGTCTAGAGTTTGTATTCTCAGTATTGCAGTAACACTTGGATCATCTTGATGCCTTCATTCGCATGACAGCTATGAGTCATAGAGACTAATTATTGGTGGAATGCCCTCTAATTCTTTATAGTCATAGCCTATAATCCTTTGCACATTCATATAAAATCATACCAAAATGCCATATCCAGGCTTGTCGTCACAAATTTCTGAAAAAAATGATAAAGTTTTCTTTACAGTTGAATCTTGGTCATTTCCATCAATTAAACATTTAGCCCACCAGCCAATGGTTACAAGAACCTTGGAATATGCACCACTATTTTTTGCAATGGAAGTATTCCTCCCTGCACAGTTGATGGCCAATGTACTAGACATAGAAGAGTGGCAGTTTATACAGAAAATTTTCACGGTTAATCAGGCTTCAAGGAGATTATTTATTGTCCTTTGGTTTTTTCCTTCTTTTTCCTATCTTTTAATATACAGTTATGCCAGTCATTAAAACACTGCCTGATGAATTTGTCCTGGAAAGGAATAAAACATTGAAAAACTGCCTTGATGAACTTGTCTTAAAAGAAAGAAAACTCAGTAAGACAGGCCCTCCTAATAAGTCGCTCAAATAGCTTCCATCTATTCAATCTTTATCAGTGCCAGTAGAACCCAGAAATATTTTAATTTATTTTGAAGCTGTTGAACCAAAAATATATTAGCTGTGGGGCTGTTCTTGCAAATTGCTGAGCACCTCTGGGAGACACTCTGTATTTCAAGCTCTCATCATACCGCTGGGAACTGAGAATGCTGAACAGAGGAGAAAAATAATGCAAAATAGTTTCTGCAAATATTTACCCACATTTTAAATAAAATCAGTTTTGCTTTGTTTCTACCTTATTCTATATTCAAGCCTGACGAGCATTGGCAGTATATTGGCAAAAGTGAATGGTAGTATTTATGCTTGCAATACTAACATGATCATTCAGTCAGTGAGGAAGCAGAAGAATGATGCACCCAGCCACCTAGATTTGTTGGCATAGATGATTTGCTCACAGTGCCTCTGGTAATAGTTCAAACTTTGTGCTGGATCCTTGCTAGGGATAGACCTGAGGGATTTTGGTTTTGCTGTACGTTAAACGATGCTTAATAGAATTCACAGAGCAAGTGATCATGCAAGGGCGGCAACACAAAGATGATAATAAGCTCTCATTTGTTTATTTCTCAGTATGATTCAGCAGGGAAAGTATTCAAACTTAAAAAATAGATGCTTTGATTACTGTAGCATCACTGTTTTCTATCTTGCTTCAATTTCCCAATCTAAAAAATGAGCATTTTTCCTATTTTCTAATAATGCTATTCATGATGTAGAAATATCTTCCTATATAAAAAACATAATATTTTAATTCTAGATTTCAATATACAATTTAGAAGTCTTCTTCATCTTGGACCTGCTTGGTCAGATCCACAGCAGACTTTCATATTGAGCCTAAGGATAGTATGACATGAATAGGAAAGAAATGATAGACTAAAAGAAAATAATAAAAGGCAAAACATAAAAAAATAAACAAACAAATGAAAATCCCACAACACCTTAGCAATGAAGGCAATAGAAAAATATAAATTGTCAAAATATACAACTTTTGTATTCTAATTTACTAAGAAAATAAAATTAATTACAATAACAAAATAAAATACTGTTGCCCTTTATATTCCTGATATATTTCTAAATATCTTTCCATGGGTTCATGAGAAAAAAACAGAAAAATCACAAATTTGCATTATTTTTACAACTATAAACCATAAATACAGGTTGTTAACACAACCTAAGAATTATTCTTCCTTTGAATTTCTTGTCTCATAATTCCATTTACTACAGTTATGTTGGTCTTTATTCATTTTGACAGAATTAATTGCATGTAAAAAGGTTTTGTTTTCCCCTTTATTTTTGCCTTCTTTCTTCAAGCAGTTGGCTAATTAAGCCAGTAAGGCCAACTCACATTTCTGTCATATTTCACCACTCTCTCAAATGCAGATATGACTGCAGGCTTGGCTTTTACCAATGATCCCAATTCAATTAGAAATGAATCTCCGTATGCAACATAGCAAAGGGGGTGAGTGTTCTTCTAAGGAAAGTAAGAGCAGATAGCAGATCTGTAAAACTAATGTTAAGAAACTCACCCTTCTGAGATAAAGAGCTCACGTTCTGCTTACTGCATTAATATTTTATAGTTCCCTTCCTTCTGCTTCTTTTCCCCCTTTACCTGCTTGTACTGTCTGCAACCTGGGACAGGGTGTTTTTCACGAGGCTCAAGAGGGAAGGAGGACTCATCCAAGCTGGGAATGGTAACCACCATTTCATCTGCTCATAGCATATTGGAATCAAAATGGTTTGGGTTAGAAGGGACCTCAAAGGTCAACTAGTTCCAACCCCCTTGCCATGTGCAGGAATGATCCCTAACTAGTGCTACTTTATCCCTTTACACCACATTTGCAAAAAAAATACAGTTTAACTGCAAAATTTACACAGCTACTGTTATCTTCATTCTGGTGATCTCCAGTCCCAGCTTACCACATCCCCTTGTCACCTGCCAGTACTTTCAAATCTTCACCACAATCTTCACTGAGCTGAATCTCCCAGCCAGGCATTAGTTAAATTCTCCCTTGATAAGGTTCATCACAGTCAATGTTAGAAATCCCACCTTACACTAATGGAAAATTTCCTATGAAGCATGTACACATTTAGTGTTCTGCCTTCTGCTCCTGAAAAGTGATAAAAGGATGTTTGAGAAGATAAGATTTCCTGTGATAATTCTTGGGCAATGTTTTCTGATCTCATTTGCTCATGACTAAGGACGCTGGTCTTCCAAGTCACCATGCAGTCATTCTCTGCTGGCATATAGTAAGGAACTATTAGTAGCCATACAGCAGCTTTTATTTCAAGGTTACCAAATAAAAAAAATTTTTAAGTAGGTAGAGAACAAATAAGCAATATCTTCAGCTTTAGGGACTACAAAAATTCTTTGATCACTTTTCAAAGGATAAGCATCTCATCTGAGTTGATGTCCCCAGTCTTTAACAAGAATGTAAAAATTGAAGTGGTGGACTGATATTTATTCTAAAATGTTAGCATTACTTCTTTTTGGTGGTCAAACTTGAGGAAATTATACATAAGATAACAAAATATTCAAAATATTACATCACTTGTAGAATGTGACCAGCTTGTGCCTTTCAAGTGATTGTAAATATCTTTCATTTTCATTGCAGTAATACTGAAGAATCCAATGACAGGTCTAAAACCCTAATTCTGGATCTTGTATAGATGGCACAACAAAAAAAAAATGGCAATCCTGGTAGAGTGTTGAAAGAGAATCTCTTTTTGCACCTTCCCATTTCCCTTAATGTAAACTGGGTTGACAAGACTGAAATTAACACAATTGTTCTCTTTTCGTATGAAACTAAGAAAATGCAGACTTGAAAAACATGGTGATGGAAATGAGGGTGAACACGTCCTTTCGCCCACATCTTACCATTCCTCTCCCATGTCTTGGCCTTGGTGAAATATATCTAGTATGCAACTTTCCATCTTCTCAAAAACATTTAATGGGCAGAATTTAACAGTGATTATCCAGGTTAGCACTTGGGAAACATAGCTTGGAGGTAAAAATTAGGAAGAACTGCCTGAAGTTCACCACTAAAGTCTGTAGAGAGTACAATGCACAGGAGGGAAAACCTACCGAGCAATTTTAAGTGTTACTTTTCAAGTTCATTAATAAATGTAGAGAATTTTAAAAAGGGAATTATGCTTCCTGAAGTCCTGAGGGATTTTACTACCAACTGTCTGAAAATTATCATTTTTATAGATAAGCCAATTAAAGGGAAATAAGGCTTTTGCATCATACCGTGAGTACTAAACAGGGAATTGAAAAGGATTGTTTTCTGCTTAATAATTTAATAAGATTTTGTGGTTTGTATTCTCACAATGGGCAGTAGAAGTGCAAAACCTTTTCTATAATTTCAATTAGAAGTGAGTTATTTATTGATGTGGGTTATATGAGGACAGGGCTCTTTATTTCTGTATGTAGTTTTCCAATACCAACAGTTTTGGGTTGAAGAGAAGAAGACTCTGAAATGGTGATTCATAATCCTGCATAAAGGTGATAAGGAGGGAACCCAAATTCAGTCCTTCACTTATTGGCCAAGTCCTACTGGCTCTGAAAAGTGCAAAAGCTCTTATTTTTCTCAGCAGGCTTTGGATCTGCCTGTTAACTGTCCCTCTCTTTCTCAGGCTGGAAGTGGACTTATGATAAAGGTGTCACCTGACATTTTAGTCTTTGCAAAGGGAGAATCCTGAGTAACCTTGTTAGTCCAAAATAAATTGCATTTGGGTCTTCAGGAAGTTTCATACTAAGAGTGCTCAGCCAAACTCCATTTCTTCAATTAAGCTCTGACTGTGAATATAGAGTGCTTTGCTGCACATAAGCACATAATTTAGATTTACAGTGAAGCACCCAAGAAAAATATATTGCTATGAGCAGAGAAGGAGAGGAAAAAGAGACACAGATGGAGGCAGAGGTACTGCTCCGGGTTGTTTAGCATGCACACAGACGTTGCCAGCCAGTCGAGGGAGGTGATTGTCCTGCTCTGCTTTGCACTGGTGTGGCCTCAGCTTGAATATTGTGTGCCGTTTTGGGCACCACAGTATAAAAATGACATTAAGCTATTAGTGCATGTCCAAAGGAGGGCCATTAAGATGGTGAAAGACGGGAAGATCTGCAGCAGAACTCTAATGAGGATTGGCTGAGGTCACTTGGTCTGTTCAGCCTGAAGGAGACTCAGGGGACACCTCATTGTTGCCTTCAACATCCTCACAAGGGGAAGAGGAGGGGCAGGTCCCAATCTCTTCACTCTCATGATCAGTGATAGGACCTTAAGAAATGGCCTGAAGCTGAGTCAGGGGAGGTTTAGGTTGGATATCAGGAAAAGGTTCTTCACCCAGAGAGTGGTTGGGCATTGGAGCCAGTTCCCCGGGGAAATGGTTACCACCCCAAGCCTGACCCCATTCCAGAAGCATTTGAACAAAGCCTTCAGGTGCACGAGTGATTCTTGGGGTGCCCTGTGCAGGGCTAGGAGTTGTACTTGATGGTCCTGATATGTCCCTTCCAACTCAGCATAGTCTGTGATTCTATATATGGGATTCTGTATATGCCCCTATACACATACCCAGATACCCAGGAAATGCTCTATCTGAGCATACCTAGGTTAGCTTTTAATGCGCAAGATAAAAGAGGTTTCCATGAGTCTTTTTTTATGAATGTAACTAGTCAAAGTATTTTTGTGTGAAACAGCTTTTTTCCTTTTTCACAGAAATGAGGTTTTGAATAAAAAGAATGTTTCAACGAAAAAGTTTTGTTAAGCCTTCAAAACAAAAACTAAATAATTAACAGATTTGGAGTTTTCATCATTTTCTTATATAACTGGTCCCAAATTCAGTAAAAAAAAAAATAGTCCCTCTATTTTTCAATAAATTGTACAGGGTACAGTGAGCAGATAAACCATAGAAACACTAAGCTTTTTAAAATAGGTTGGAGATTATGTGCATGTTGTTCTACTGCCACAACATGGTACCAACACAAGGATCCACAGGAGCATAAGCCAATTTACTTGGTCGTCATTTTTAGAATGACAGCAGAGCAGGATGTAGGG
>NW_005054359.1:1736954-1740793 GCF_000277835.1 Geospiza fortis | reverse complement strand
GGAAGGGAAGGGAAGGGAAGGGAAGGGAAGGGAAGGGAAGGGAAGGGAAGGGAAGGGAAGGGAAGGGAAGGGAAGGGAGATAAGTTTGGATTTAAAAAATGGAAAAAACACAGGGGAAAGAGAAATAAGAAAAAAGAGAGTGAGGTTAATGAGCTCATGCAAACTTCTAAGGAATGCTTCTTAACCCCCTGTAATAATTTTAGTAATTGCTTTTTGTGAAGGCAGAAGTAGAAAATTGTTCTCTGTTTTCCACTGTTCAAGCAAGAGATAGTGATGAGCCAACTGCAAAATACATTCTTCTCAAACAATTACACTTCAAGACAGACAGATAATGCAGTTACAATTTCTTGTGTGTTCTTCTGGGAAGTCTTTGAGTATAAACCGACGCTGAGTTTGCTAGGCAGAAAGGCTGGCCCTTAATATGCACCTTTGAATTCTGCTGAGCAGAAAAGAACAGAAAACATATTCGGGGCCACATAAGGTAAGCACTTTCAAACTTTCTTCCTGCAGTCTTGTGGATGGGAAATCTTGTTTTGGGGCCTGAGCAAAAGGATCTCATATTATTTATCAGCTAATATGGTTCAGTTCAATAGTCTTTTTGCTTTCTCTTTGTTCTACATACACTGCATAAAGGAAGACTGTAATCAGACTTCCAGGAAAGGAACACAATATAGCATCCTTACACTAAACACTACTTGGTATAAAGTGTAATAGCCAAAACCCCTGGCATAGTCCTTACATGTTGCCATCTTGTAATTCTGAACATATTTTTCACCCCAATGTGCAATTGTAGTGGTCAAAAATGTGAAAGTGCTGATACTTTTTACAATAGCAACAATTTACTATAGCAATCCTCTGTTTTGGATTTAGTTTGATGTTCCTTGTTTCTTCCTGTGGCAGATCTGCACTGTCTGCATGCAAGGAAGCAATCATAATAATGATTGACCTGACTGTCATGCTTGAACAGCTCCTGACAAAAGCCTGGGTTGAAGAAGAGGATGTGAAGTAATTAACCTATAACAGCAGAAACTGTATATAGGAAGACCTAAGTTGACTTGACATGGCAATAAAGTTAAGAGTGGAAAAAATACAAGCTGGTAGGTGGGCATTAAACCTGAAGCCAATGGTATATCATGAGATGTTAGCATTGCTTTGATCTATCAGAGTGAGATACTTTTTTGTCACCTAATGATCCTTTCAATAAAGCCAGTGCAGCTGAGTGCAGAATGCAGCTGCCTCATGTAATTCCCCTGAATGAGAAAGGTAGGCCTAAAGGTGCCATTTAAAGTTGGATTTGACTCTTTCTTTTCCTTTCACTGTGAGGTATTTTGAAATGGTGCTCATGAGGTTAAATTTTTGGTTGTCACAATTTTGCTGTCAGGAAGCAGGGGAGGGACAGAGTGGTGACAATTTTTTGCACCATCTGATACAGTTATACCTTTTCCAGCACTATTATTCGGGGGCTGAATGTAGATACTGGTGGAACACAGCATCACACTGAAGCCCATACTTTTGGTTTTAAATCATTATGCTTGTTTTTATCTGCTGTTTCTTTCCTGTTGTTTTTTTTAGAGACAGTTTCATTCAGAGTAATGGAGCACTGGGTATTAAATGAGTGTGCCTGTAGTCCAATGAACTCAGTATGCTGCTCATCTTGTTGCTATACTTAATCTAAATAACCTTTTTATGCTCTGCTGGAATGGCATTTTCAAAAGGCTATATAGTAGTAAATGAGTGTATATGTCAGTAAGGATTTGCTAGACAAATCAAATCTTCCTGACAAGTACATTTATTCATTGCTATTTACTACACACTCCAGTTTGAAGGACAATTTTTGTGATTGGATCATTAACATTTAGTGTCATTTTGGCAACATTTCCCAACTTTTCTCTTCCCCTTCACTGTTTCCTGTTGTGTGCTTAGCAGCCTCTGCCTAACAGAAGTTAGCTTCACAAGGATTATACCACCAATATGTTAAACAGATTTTTTCCCCCTGATTAGTTGGTTTGTTGCACAGAAGGCGCCTAAGTGCTAAAGTACATTTTAAACACAAGGTTTCTAAGTGCAACATTAGGAATCTGCTACAGTTACAGCCCTGATAACAAGACGAGATTTTTCTTAAAAGATCACATCTTCTTGACAGGCATATATACATGTTAATTTTATTCAGGCCAGACCTTCAGTAGATATAAATCAATACATTGATCCCAAACTGAAGGTTTGCCTGTGACATTGAAAAATATCATGCAATAATGTGAAGCCTCAGTGTATTTTGCTCTTTTATTTTTTATTATTATTTTGTCTTCATTTGAATAAAATCAATTTCAGTAAACTTCTACTTAGCAAAAATTAAATGGGAAAAGCATGGAGTTTTCCTGTTTGGAAAATTTAGTCCTTTATCTCATCAAGTGTTACACAGAAGAAGTGCTGATGTGCAAGTTGTGGAAACTGTGGGAAGTAGAACCCAGAAAAAAAAGCACTGTGCTCAGTCAGATAGGAAGTCAGAAGACAATCACCAAGAACAGACCCGGGAAAAATCCAGCTTTCTTCACCAACAAGGCAGAGCATAATAGAATTACCTCTGTGACTTTGAGTACTTTTACCAAACCAGAAAAATATCCTATCTCTAGGATATTTCCCAGCTAAAACCTTCATATAACAAAGCTCACATGTTATTTTCAAGCTAAGTCCTTCCCATAACAGAGCTCACAAAAGTGTGCAAGTACCCAAAGAAGCCTCCTATAGTCAAAATTGTATCAGATATTTCTTTTACTTCAGAGGATGGTATCTGGCACCCCACTGAAAGTTCAAGATATCTATTTAAATCCAGTGACACCATTTTTGAGTGACAAATACAACAAAGGAGTGAAATGTACCTCAGTTGTTTGCAAAATAATGCAAGTGGTGGGTCACCAGGACTTAGCTGAGGATTGAATCACTCAGAGATAGATTTTGCTGTCTTGATAAAGAACTAATTGCTAAAAAAACCCCACCATCAAATTACTAGAAGCACTCTTAACACAGCATACATCCAAATACCAGACTGCATCCACTGCTGTTTCATTCTCACCGGGCCTAACTGGAAAATACTGAAGCATCAAGCATAGTGATAAAAATTTGGGAGGAAGGAAAGAAATGAAGAAATTATGGACTTTCATGTGAACTTCCACCTTGCTAGTAATATTCTGGCTGCCTACTGCCATTGCTAACTAAGTCCTAGAGTAAATAAAACACAAAATAAAAAAAGCTACCAAAAATTTTACATAATTATTTAATGTATTGTTTTAGTCTTACTCATTTTTTTCTTATTTACATTTCTCTAGAGTTAAGAGGAAAACCCCAACACTGACATTACATGTAAGATTTTTCTACACAATCTAACAACTTCCCCAAGCAGCACCTAAGTCAGCCTGCTCACCTGGCTGGCTGTAAATAAGGAAAGAACTTGGATTCCCAGGCAGACTGACCCACTTGCTCTCTCCAGGTGAGCTTTGGAGAAACTGGGAAACTGGGTGCCCTCGCCGCAGCCAGCATGAACCTGAGTTTCTGATAACTGGAAATTACTTTCAAGACAATATGTCAGCTTGAAAAATTGGTTATAATTGTGCTGCTCCTGAGAAACATTTTAATTGTGACAAACTGCCACATTCTACTGGAAAAGGAAAAGTTTCGGCTGCTGAATTTCTTACTGATTCTCATTAGAGCAGTTTGCATTTCATATTTCCAGCTGAGTTTATAAGCAGGTCTGTTAGGAAGATCATCTTGCATTTGGTAGATCTGGTTTAGAGTCAGGCAGAGCACGTACACAACAAACCTTGGGCTACCTGTTTTTTCATTTC
>NW_005054359.1:1714197-1736932 GCF_000277835.1 Geospiza fortis | reverse complement strand
TTTTTTTTTTTTTTTAATAAGCCGCTTTTGCTGCTGCACTTTGCGATGCTGTCCATTTCGTCTCTCCCCCAGATTAGCCCAATAACAATACACATGTGGTACTGTGAGTACTGTCGCTGTAAACACATCAGTCAGAGATTCATAAAGGAGGAAATGTGATAACTGAGCAGGTCAGAGAAAGCAAATGCTGGATTCTAACTTAATTTACAGAGTGTAAAATGTCACCAATGAAATCTACAAAGCTACATGGGCTTAAACCAAAGGTAAATAGGAACTCCACAGAATGCAGAATAACTGTCTAAGATACTACAATATTATGTAACAAAATTTAGCATAATATTGCAAATGAAAACTTAAGCATGTGTCATCTGGTAAAACTCTCCTTAAAATAAGTTTACCTCAGTGAGGGCATGCTCTCCTCTTTGAATTATTCATCCTTCATGCTGCCTTTCAGTCCTTATATTTTCTGTTTAAGAATACACTCTGCAAACACAAATGTGATTAATTGGTGCTGGATGAGGCTCACAAAGGAGATGCTCTTTCACCCTTCATCCATAAGCACAGAAATGTGTCATCAGAATATAGTCCTTACCAAGCTGTTGTCTCTTAATTTCTCAGTGTTAGAATTCCAGTAATCCCAGGTAAACTGGCTCCTTTTTTTCTTGGATCCAAGTTATTTTCTCTGAACCAGAAAAGGATTTACTGTGGAGTTTTTTAAAACAAATAAGCATAACATATTGGCAGACACATATACAAAAGATTCATCTATACTGCATCTAGAGTGGTGCCTGGAAATTCAGTATGAATCCATACTCATAATCTTTAGCTAGCCACATTTATGCATAGGTAGACAAATATGTGTGCTGGTCTGATCTTTCTTTCTAGGTCCATACATAATATAGATAATCTTTGGAATTATACCACACACTGTGTTTTATAGCGGTTTCTTTTTATCACTCCATAACAGCACAAAAATACTACCACGAAGGCAGAAATAAGCTAAAAATGTATCAGTGCTTTTAGTTCTTACCTCATTCACCTTATCTTTGAAGTGTGCAGGGCTATGGCATTTCTATTTAAAATGCAAAAAGGATGGATACAGGGGCCACCCACCTTCATAAGTTTGCCGTTTGCTCCACTGAAGAGAAGAAAAAAGAGAGGAGATAACATTTAAGGGAAACACAGCCCACAAGCAAACTATCTTTAACTACTCAGCTAGTCAAGGGTATTATCATCTCGCATTCATGTTTCATGGGCTGTGGTATCCTGCAGTTCCACAAATCTTGGGAATCAGAGAGATGCAGGATCCATTGTACTTGCTTGGTTCAAGGCAGTTGCTGTTTACCATGAGGGCAGGCATCTGCTCTATCCAAGCGAGGTCTTCACACATTATTTTAGATCTGTTTCATTTTCCCTGTTTCCACCACCATCAGGTTCCTTGTTCTGCCAAAGCCTGCAAGCAGATAAAAAAGGGATGCAAAATGCACTTCAGGCAAAAACGTGGGACCTCATGATGCATCTTAGCTCCAGACTTTGGTGGGCTGGAGGAGTACTCATAAAAGCAAAACTGTTCCCTAGAAGTCTTGAATCAAAAATGGCAAGTGACAGTAATAATGACTACAGATTGGAAAATTGAGTTGCCTGGCTTGACAATTAGTATGTCATAAGATAATTAGGTTTAAAGTAATAGGGTGGAAAAGTCTGGGGAGAAGGGACAAAGAAAATCATCTTCCAAACAAAGTTCCAGAGGCAGCAAGCTGATCCAAAGAGCAATTATCCTGCAAAGGCATATCTACCCAAGAGATAATTGGAGCTCCATCTTTCTCTCCCCACTGTTTCTCTCACAGTGTCTGTCTCTTACAGTTTCATTTTACTTTCTCTTTTAGAAAACACATGACAGCAAAACATCCAGCTTCTTATGGAAAATTCAATAGCTTTTGTGATTTAAATCAATATGATTTAACAGCTGGTTGTTTTGCTATTCACATTTTTAAAAAAATGCTGCATTTATAATTCTGTCATAATATAGTTTTCTTCACATTCACAGCTTTGACAACCTTTGCTCACTCACCAACATCCCTCACGTTTCTGGTAGTACCAGATCCTGATAATCCTCTCCTGTTCATACTTTAATTTCTTGGCTTAAGACAGACATTTTACTGCCATCATTACTATTTGAGGTTATTATTTGTGGATGTTGTAATTATTGACAAAACCAGGGGTTTAACAGTCTAAAAAGCTCTCAATTTCAAGTCCAGCCTTAGCCTTCTGGCTGCATTTCTCACAAGTGAGAAGCAAAAGTAACAACAAGAATTCCTCTAAAGAATTCACCACTTTTCCCAGTTGAAGAAATTAACAGTTATTAATTTGGTTTATATTCTGTTTCCTGTTTTATTGCCAGTTGGAATTATGTTATGTTATTAATGCTCAGGCCTTCTTTTAAATTAAAGATCTACAGATTGAAAAGTTATTTGGGAGGGCTGTAAATTAAGGGCCTAGAAATTAAGAACTTTTTACAGTCTGGGATAACACAGAGATCATGAAAAGAAATGTGCTTGGATATATTCATCTGCTGTGCTGTGCTCCTCAGTTGTATCATTTTGGCCTAATACAAAAACAGGAATTGTTCTGATTGAAAAATGGTGTTCAAGGACCGGTGATTTTTTCTTCTCTTTCCACATTTCACACATAAATTTCTAAATCACTTTGACTCATCCTAAATGTCAGAAATGAGGGCTGCACATTTTGAGGAGGTTTGGGTTTGTTTTTTTGTTTTTTGGGTTTTTTTAATTACTATAATTTGTATGTGACATGTTTTGGCAACCTTGAGTCCAGATGTAGCCGATTTTCACTGTGCGTTTTACAAAATAAAGGGCTGAAAATAATGAAGGTTAATGCCAAGCTGTTGTTGAAAGTCTGGCAAAGTATTTTCCAAAAGACAGTCAGAATCTTATTGTGCACACACAGTATGGTACATGGCCCATTTTTTTATTTTTTTTTTTTTTTTTTGTGTACCTAGTAGACCCTCTCAATAAAAAGATGAAGGTCTCAGCCTTCCTGATATGGAGAGGGTGCAGTGTCTATTGTTTGTAGATTGAACATTCAGACCCACATACACATCCAGAAAACACTTCGAGAGCCTGGAAAAATCAAATATCCTCTTTTAGTGACAGAGTTGCTCCAAAATCCAAGACTGGGGTAGTCTGAGTGTCATCTTGTGAATGTTCCTGTTATTTTCTACTTGATCTGCCTTATTTCCCATAATTTATAGGCACATTATTTGAATAATTTTTCACTCTCCTATTTTTCACTTCTAGTCTTATGAACAATAAATTCCCCCTTGAATTCAGTGTAGAACCAAATTTTATCAAACAATACTAGTTTTCAGTGAAATTGAAGATAATTTGACCTAAAATGCAATACTAAAATTTAGGACAAAACACTCTTTCAAACACAATCACTTATTAAAGACAATGAGGCTTGATAAATCCTTTGACAGCCTTTTTTTCAAAGAACCACACAGTTTCTAAACTTATACATGGGTTAATTTTTAAACCCAGTGTTACATTAATTTTACGTACATGTAAGACTTTTTTTTCTTAATAAACTAAAAATAGAGTGTTTCTTTTGTTTAACCTTCAAAGATATTTTTTTATTACCTTCCAATTAAGTGATTATTTATTCATTCTGGCTGTGTTTACCCTACCACCAAGTATTATTTTTCCTTCTATAAGGCTCATTTTAAGATAAACTTATTGGTTTGGTGTTTGGTCAGAAATCCTTCTGTCTGGGGAGTGCAACATGACTGAGCCCTAAATGACTGGTTTAAGCCTTCCTGCTTGCCCTGGCTATACAACAAAGATAATAAGTACTTTACAAACAGATCTGCTGTGAGGATTCATCAGTTAAGGTTTGAAGACAAGCATACTGACAATTTAGCGTTAACCTGCAAGAATGTGTGACACCAGAGTTTAGGTTCTGCTGCTGCATTTCTTGTCAATGGAATAACTGTCCCTAGATGGAGGGATATCTCACGCAAGATGTTTATCAGGAAATGAATGCCCTCTGGAGTACATGATACTATTTAATGGCTTACAATTTCTTCACATCAAGAGCTCTAGCTCTGCTGCTGAAAATAATCACACAGCACATACTTGAAATCTGTGCTCCAGCGCTGAGCTTCAACTCGTTCAAAGGTCATCAGGTGCAAATCAGGTTTAAAAGAACACCCCAGCAGATGTTCATATGTGCAGACTAATCAAAGTCTTCGGGTGTACCAGATCGTGACAGAAAGGCTTGTAAGTAAAGATTTGGTGTTTGAACAAGAAATGTTATGAGTTAAAAATGTAATAGATGTCAATTTGCATACCAGTAAGATTTTTGTAACCTGTAGCTGAAGTCCACTCACCCAAAGAGTTATGATTTATAAACATAAAAACACATTGTATTAATTCTTTCAAGTTACTGCAACCGACCTTCCTCCCTGAAAACTTGCAGTTAGTGCATGTGAGCAAGGTGAGGAGCAGAGGACCAGAAAAACAGGTGGAGCAGCACACAGCTGTAATATTATCAAGAATCAACAGAAAAAAGGATGGTGTTACCATAAGCACTGGAAAGTCTTACTCTGCCTGGGTTTTTCTTACTTTCTTTGCCCTCTTTCTCCTGTCATTTGTCCTTAGTTTTTGGTTGCTTGGCTTTTCCCTTACTTCCAATTTTACTTTTCCAATTTTTTGCCATCTAAAATCCCGCAGCCAGAAGAGATGCCTGCATTCTAAGAATGTCACAACTATTGGTAAGGTCCTACTTATAAATGATATTACAATGAGATCTATTAATGTTCTCTCTTCCTTCCTTAATCCTATGCTCTTCTGCGAGGCACCAGTGCATTCCCTTTCTTATCCAGTTCTTGTAGGGTGGGTTTTGCAATCATGATTATTTTATTTTCCCCACACCTTTAAAATATATATTTTTTTTTCCTCCTATTCTTTTTGGTTTCTATTTTCTTCTTATGGCAGGCCTCTTCACAGCAAGTTGTTTTTTTTTTTTTCTGACATGGCTTAGGATTTCTTTTAGTGGCTTCAACTTTTGTACAATATCCAAGCATTGCCTAAATTAAATACTATACATTTATTGTCTGTTGTAAATACGTAATATTATGTCCTAGTCTGCTAGGGAAAAAATCATAAATCAAATTCAACTGAACTTCACAAGTGGAAAACATAATGTATGAACTTTATTGATCATGTCTATATGTATGAGTATTCACACAGCACTTATTAAATTCCTGAAATCCTATCCTAAAATAGATTGTAATCAGAGCACAATCTCTGGCTGGTTTCTTGGAATATTTTTTTTCTTTGCTTCATTCAAGATCTAGATTTGGAACTTGCAGAAATGTCCCTTGGCAGGCTATTACTGGTAATGCTATATCGAATGACATCAGGGATGAAACAACTCAGATTTGATTACCACTACAGTGTATCATTCCCGGAAACAGGAGGGAATGGTGTATGCTCTTGGACATGGTCTAAATAAAGTCTAAGCTGAATCAGAAGAATCAACCAAAATTATGTAGAATCAAGTATGATACCCAATTAATCAAAGTATCTTTGATCTAGTGATGTGCTTCTTACACTTAATGAAAGAAAAGTTCTGATAGTCCTGTGTTGTGGGCTGCTGAGAAATAGAGATGTGTGGGCTGTCAAATATTTTCTGTGACAAAGATCTCATCAAGTAATTATCCGCAACAAATGTTGGGTCCAATTTCTGCTACCCAGACCATTTTAGAAATCACCAGAGGGTGATTTTGGCAGCCTGTCAGTAGGAAAACAAGAGAATGAGTTGGGAAACATTAATAAAAGTTGAAAACAACAGCTTCTGAAACGTTTGAATCGTCATTCACATGCATGCAAAGGGCTGCCAGATGAAAAAATAAGAAAGTGAGCTGACAGAGGATAACAGAAAACTAGAAAAGGGACATTGGAGAGTTATATTCAGAAACCTGATGTGAAATTTAAAGTGTTCTTTTTTTCCTCAGCTTTTTCTGGGTGGCATCTCTTGCAAACCCAGAAAAGAATTTCTGGTGCCCTTTATCCACATAGGCACACCTGCTGTGCTTAAATACTCACAGTAGAACAGATCCTCATTTTTGTTTGTTTTAACTGAGACAATCATTAATTCCCAGCTGAGAGAGGAGGAAGGATGTAACAGTCAATCTAAGAAAACAAAGTCAAAACAGGAATGCAGCTACAGCTGCTGTAACCACCTAACTTGGCAAGGAGAGGAAAGAAATCCTTGTACATCACTGGGACTATGCACCTTCTCTCTCATCCTCTGTGTTGCCACCTACAGAAGAAACATGCTTGTAAGTATGTGCAAATGCAAATGAGAGATTGGAAAAAATTGGATCATGTTTTTCAGGAGGCTGTTCTCAATCTGCATATTGTCAAGAGTTTGGTCTTCTATCACTGAAACCATCTGGTTTTTCAGTCTTCCTCCTCCTTATTATTTTCTTTCTCCTCATTTTTTTTCCCATTTTCCATTTTCAAGGAAATAAAAAATTTTAAAAATCCTGCATATAGGGAAAATTATCATTAAAAAAGTATAAACCTGTTTTTTCCTCTACTGAAAGCCATTTTTGCTCAATACATTTCAAAAGTGTCAAGAGAAACTTTTTTGTCACACATCAACTAAAAAATACTCAGAAAGTTGTTGAAGAGTCAGGCATTAAGGACTTGGGATAAAATTTGCAGTAGAAAAGCAAAACCATTGGCTTGAGGAAATCTTGGATTTCACCTTCCATTTTCTCACTATGGCAGTATTAAATGTTTTTAATGACAAAGACAATGATAGTTGCAGTTCTTTTAAAGCTTATGACAGTACTAAAAATGTCCTTAATCTGTGTAAAACTAGGCTCTATATATTTGAGGTAAACACATAGATCTTCTTCAAAACATCACTAAGATAAATATTTCAGATTTTTAAACCTATGTCCTAAATTGCTGTAACTTGTATTTTAGCCCTAGAGGAGTTCCTACAGTGGCTGTGGGGCAGTGCATGTGCTTGTCCTTTCCATCTCTATTTTGGAAGTTATGACAGCACTGATGTGCCATTCTAGAGGTCTTCAAAAATCCCAGAGTCTGTTTCATGGAAAAATTATAAATATTCCAACTTTTATTTCCATTTTCCTGAGGAAATCAACCAGACACATGTAATAGCTAAATAAGAAAAAAAAAGTCAAAAACAGCGCTTAAAATTTGCTGTGCTTTATTTCTAAATATTTCAGTGGTGGTTTTCCTTAACCTTAAAATCCAGAGAAAGGGATTTATTTGAGTGACTGCAAGGGCTCCAGATCCAAGGGCAGCTCAAGTCTGTCTTTCTGGCCTCGGTGCAGTTCATACCTGCTGCCAGTGTGTTACGCTGTGCAACCCATCGCCAGCCACTGTGAGGCTGCTGCTGCAAAGGTCTGGGCTGTACAAGGGGAAATGGATTCACCCACAGGCATGGTTCTGAGAGTGAGATGGGGGCATCAAAAACAAATCCCACAGATGTTGCAAAGCCCAGGGTCACAAAATCATTCTTAAATCATTTTGTTTGGGCTTTTCCGATGGCAAATTGTAAATGTCAAGGAAAAATGTTATCAGTATTTAGACGTGGTAAGTTTCACTTTTGCGGAAACTAGTTTTGCTCCACACCCAAAAAGAAATCCAAACTGAACAAGTGCTTTAGGGGTTTCTTTCTGGTGCTGTCATCAGGACTTAATTTTGTAGCATATCCTTCAGATATCAGCCAGAAACAGCTTAGTGGAATCAAGATTACATTTCTAAATGTCATGGTTCAGTATTTTTACTTGAGTTAATGCTAATCAATTGGTGTAACATTTCAAAGTTACATGCTCCTGAGATACACTGTCCAGAAAATTTAAAAATAAGAAAACCTTCAATAATTAAAACCTTAAATATTAAATTCTTATCATGTACAATTTCAATCCCAGGGTTCAAGATCAAAGGAAACCATCTTTGAAAGATAGTTTTTGGCATTAGATGCACAGCTCTTAATTCTGCTGCAAAAACTACAGTCTTCCTGCCTTGTTATTAAAAAATATTTGCATACAGTGCCATTTACATAAACTTGTGTTCTGTAAAGCATATCCTCTGTACTTCACAGGACTTTATGCTAGACTCTAACTGTGTCCAAATGGAGTCTTGATCATATTGCTTTGTTTCGTGACCTAATTACCTCAAAAAGTCTCTGAAAACCAGAGCACAAAAAACTCTTTTGATAATACAGTCAAAATACTTAGAATTAACTTCTGTTTCTTCACAAAATCAGCATGCCACAAAAACACCACAGCTTGCTAGATAAAACTAACATATTCTACAGTCTTTTCTCTCATGTTTTCAGAAGAATTTTGGTGACTGATGGAAAATAGATAGAAATAAAGTTATCTCTGAATATTTGATAATTTCTTCCAACTTTCAGAATCAAGGAGGAAAGATGAGTAAGCTTGTAATTACTTGCCCCTTTTATTTTTTTTATTTTCTTCTAAATTTTCATTAGCAGCTATAAGAACAGAAATGTTGGAAAAGCAAAAGTAAGATGATTTTCTCTACAGCTATGGCATGCCTGAAATCATGGTGAAGTATTTTTTTTAAAATCCTGATAAGAAAAAGGATGATTCCAGATAAGCATTTTGTGGATTTATTCTTCTCTGTACAGCTAGCTCCAGGCCTGTTCTAACTCCATATTATTCTAATTCCATATTCCATTAAAATTCTGTTGTATTTGTGGGGTTATTGTATAGGCACTATACAGCACTTTCTCAACATACTGGTTTCTTCTTCAAGTAATGGAAGTTTCATCCTTCTGCATCAGTACCTAAGCCAAATTTCTCTAGGTTTTTCTTTTTGACTGTCATGATCAACCAACTGGTTTTTGCTTATACAAGCTGAAATGGCCAGATTTCATAGTCTATCTTTAATGTAGGCAGTGAGATAGAGATAAAAAAATAATATCTAGCATTAGACATAATCCTACAGACTGCAAGTCACTAATATTAAAAATCACTTTATCAGGCAGGCAATGAGATAGTTGTCACGTGAGCAGGTGCTTAAACAAGACATGCAGTAAAAGTGTGCAATCATACCAGAAATACCTAACAAGCTGTAAGTTTCTCTTCATTTTCATGGACGAAAAATTGAATATATTTAATTTACTTACATGGAATTAGTTCTAGACAGTGGAATGCATCCAGTGATATCGGTATTTTAAAAGAACTTGAACACTTGTAAGGCCCTATTTCTAATATGCTTTAGAAGTCATTTTACTCCTTTTGTTAATAATAATCTTTTGAAGCTTGTAATCTACATATATTAAACAATGTTCATTTTAAAATATGAAATCTGGTATTTCATTAAATAAGGTAATAATGTAATTTCATTAAATAAGGAAATCAGATATTTAAATTTAAAAGTTTACGACAAAGACTAACTAATCTTGGCAAAATAATCATTAAAAAATATATATTTTGTGATGTAAAGCTGATTGTTGTTTCTTTAGATGCAGAGAAAGACAGGAAATAACAGTGACTACAAAAGTAAGAATTGTAAGGGAAAAATTCATTCTTGTCATGTCACTTGAATTAAAAGCACTGCTAGTTTAAAAATAAAAATGATAGTAAAAAGACTAATATGTCATCTGTGGTAAATCAACGTAACTCCAATATTTACAGCAGACAATCTTGTAATATTTTGACTTTAAAAAATCTATTATTTCTCAAGAACATATATTCATGGCTGTGTAAATCTGAAGTAGTAGTGTCTTGTTGTGCTGGAAAAAGTAAGATTTCATGGAACCACAAAGATAACCATGTTTCCTCCACATGACCAGGCCTTTTAGGCCAAATAAGGGTGAAATAATTTATTTTGGTGACACACAAGCTGTGTCACAAGCAACAGTCCCATTTCCTAGATCTCTCAACCCCACTCCTTCCCCAGGCATTTTTACTGGCTGATACCTCCTGTTCTGTTTTAGCTTTGTTTCCCATGTTGTCCCCACTGAGCTCATCAGCTCTGCTGCTGCCAGGTTAGCTTTGTTGAAGGGAACAGCTAAAGGCGCAGTACTATGCCCACAGCGAAGATGGGAATTCCTTTCCCACAGCTTCCAAAGTCCCTGTTGTTACTTACTGGCAAGGACATACTTGCCGTCTGGTGTTAAGGTCTGTGCAGCCCAGATGGGGTCTCAGTGAGACGACCCAGTGCCCACTGAATTCCTAGAAAATGCATTTGACAGAACAATGGGATTTTCTTATTTTTGTTTATTATGTCGGGTGTTTGAATGCAATGAATGAAAAATTAATTTTACAACTCAGAAAAATCAGTCAAAAAAAGATGTTCAGAAAGCCAAGAAAATGAAATTGAGAGGAACAGCTCATAATTGCATTCACTATAGGTAAAGAGAGATTATTTCACTGTCAGTTTTAATCAAGTCACACTGTACTCTGTGGACAGACTTCATGACTGGATTTTGATAAGAAAACATATAATTGAACAGAATGCAATATAAAATATGTGACCACTACATACCATGTAGCTGGTCTGGGTTAGAGGAAAAATGTTTTTCAGTTATTGATAACGAGATGGGCTCACTAATTTTCATACTTTTCCTGTGTATATAATTGTACATTCTAAATAATTGTCATATAATATTCAATTTTTTTAATGAAAATAGAAAGGAAAATCTGCTAATATGAATTCCAGTAAAATTTGTTTGAAAGAAGCAATGGTAGAGGGTACAGGACTAAAGTAAATTTAATCTTCTTGTTAATAGTGTCAAGTCTGGTCAAAATATGGGCTGGAAATGATCAGGATAGACAGCTCACAATCATATAACCAAGTGCAAGTCATCAAATTATAGTATCACTGTAACAGAAAAAGGTTTACATTACTTCTTCTAATTTTTTCCCAATAAAAGGCAATTTTGCAGCCTTTATGATGGCTGGAACCCTTCCTTTGAACCTGCCTTGCCTTGCCTTGCCTTCCTTTCCTGGGATATTGCATATCTTATTAGGCTCTAAGAATTAAAAGGGCATGGAATTCATGGGAAAGGGAAGGAAGGGGTCAACTTCTAAATAATAAAAGGCAAAATTAAAAAGTGTTTTGGATTTCATTGTTGCATTTTTCTGAAATGTATTCTTTAACTTAAAAATACACTTTGAAATTCTATACACAAGTTATTTTAAAATGTTGCTATCAGTTCTAATATCAAATCCATGCTTTTGGTAGTAAATAAGGCATTTCATGTAGCAGTGCACTTGTTCTTCTGCCCAGAGGATCTGTTTTGATTTGCCTCCATTTCAGCAACTGCAAGAGCTTTAGCATAGAAAACAGGAGCACTTTGGGATTCTCTAGAAACACTAAGGAAAGGTCTAGATAACTCGTGGGTCAAAACTTAATTTTTCCTTAATTTCTAAACACTTGGCTGCCTTTCCTGTACTCTGTGTTCACTGCGCTGGTATTGGCCATAAAGGGAAAACAAAATCAAGAAACATTACTTAATGTGTGAGAGGCCAAACTGCCATGGTAATGGATCCCAGTAGAACTGCAGAGCCATTTTTCTTCTCTTCTGATTCTCTTTGTTCATGAAGTTCCTGTGTTTCTACTGCCAGCCAGAGTGATCAAGTGCCAAAAGAAAGGATTCTGTAAATCTTTTAACACACATAAAAAGCAGCATGTTATTTATAGAGATGAAGAAAGTCTGCTTTGCCCTTTTCCATCTTGAATTGTGAGATACACCAACGCAACAAGATCAGCTCTTGTGCAGTATTTCTCTCAGTATTTCACCACACGTATTTTTACTTTTCGGGTGGGAAAGCTTTCCCCAGTAACATTTGTGAAAGAAAAGGAAAAATGTCATTGCTTTGCAACAGTCTTCTCTTTTGTTGGATGAACATTACTGGTTTTCTATTTTTTCTCTATCCCTTCTACCCTCAGTACAGAAAATCATGATCCCAAGGATCACAGCTGGGACAAAATAGATGGGGAAAAGACAGACCTACGAAAGGAGAGATGAGAAACTGATTAGCTAGGAGGCAGATTTTACTCATCTTTGAGCATATCTTCTCTTTCTCTACCACAGTCAACCTTTAAAGCCAGCTCTGGAAAACACTGCAAAATTATGGAGGAGGAAGCACCACTCTCCCAGTGCTCCTGTTCCTGGGATTTTAAAACTTCTGATATTGTTTATTACATACCAACAACCATGAAAAAGGTTATCTTGCTTGCCAAACAATTATTTTCTATTTATTAATAGTGCTTTTTATCAGCATCCAGAAGAATAACTCACTTGCATACTTCCCCAAGGTTTATGGGAGCATTAGCTTAACTGCTTCAAAAGCCCATTCATCAAGTCATTCCTTTAGCTGTGATAGGACTCACAGCAGCATGATATAGTAGAAAGTCAAGCTGGGGTAAAGGGTTTCCATAACTTAGGAGCACACTTTGGGCAATCAGCTCATCCATTTGCTCCAGCATTTATGTGTAAACTTAAACCTGCCACATGTGGAGAACATTGCCACATTTCAGCAAAGGCTTATTGACTGCTATTCTTCATAAGTTTAAATTAAAAGACAGACTTACTCAAGGTTCTTTCCTCACTTTTGAAGACTCAATTTCCTACAGTCAGGTTTGTTTATTGGCTTCACCATGACAACTCTTAGTAACCCTGCTTATGTTTGTTAGGTTCACAGCCGTTTTTAATGTGGTGTCTTAAATACCATACACAGTCATTTAGTTCATCTGAAAATTAAACACAAGGGACACAGGGTAATGATAAATGAAATTGTGTCAAGTGGAAGAGATATTCAGTCAGCACCGAAGGAATTAAGGTTTGACTCTGCATTATTTAATTAACAGTCTGCAAGAGGGGTTAATAAATGTTAATAATATTAACAGTTCATACGAGCTATTAAGATGAAGTAATCCATCCGGCGATCTGGAAATTGGACTGGAAGGCAGAACACTTAGTGCTCTCTCACTGGCCTTGCCAGAGAACCTGTGAGCAGTTTTCAGACCTCTTTCAATGCATCCTCTAAACTGCCCAGTCACTCAGAGGTCTGTGTAATTCTGACACTGAGTTTTCAGAGGCATAGAGCATCCACTGCAGCTGATGTTCCAGCAAAGTCAGCTACCCTGAGCTCACAAAATCTGAGCTGAGAAACAGCTTCTGTCTCGAATATGGTGTCAGTCCAAGAGGATGTAGCCAAAAGAATCACCTTTCCTTCACCATGGGGAATGAGTGTATCCAGGCCTTCTGCTGAAAACAGGTCACCTACGCAAGCTGTGCACACCACTGGTGCTAAGTCACTGAGCAAGCTGGAAGGAGCATGTTTAGCTGTGTTTCCTCTGGATTATTAATGTAGCTGTGCTAAGATATTAATAACATTTCATCAGTGGTGGTCCCAAACTGCTGTGCCAGAAAGGTCAACTACATAAGGAATTTAAAGCAAAGAAATGCAACAAAATCTACACTCAGTTCAATGAACCAACCAAAAATCTCAGTGCTACAAACAAATAAATACCAGTGTCAGTTAATTTTAAATGACAGATACAAGAACATTAGTTTGACTGCATTTGGTTTAGTACTGTTTTTCTGTAATTGTAGTACTAAAAAATTAGATTGGGGTTTTTTTGGTTCATATTTCACTTATTATTTGGAGGGTTCCAAAGAGAGATTTAAGACTGCAAAGGACATTATGGTTGGTTTAGAATTATTTTCTAAACTATTTAGGTGCCCTGTTTCTGTTCATTTTAATGAATAATGACATCAAAATCACCATGACATCTCTGATAAATTTCAAAACGATATTTTCACAACAGTTCAAGGACAGAGTGTGCTCATATTGGCGGTTTAGTTCAGATCAGGACAGTGGTTTTGAAGAAAATAGTTTAATCATTCCCATTTCCCACATCATTTGTTTCACGCTATGTAGCAGTCTAAGGCTGACTGAATATACATCCCTTTTGGATTAAATTAAACTGAAAGATGAACACCAAAAGTACAACTAACCAGGTTCAAATATTAGTGGAGTTTTAGTCCGTAGCCTGCACTAGGTGTAGTCTGAAATAACACACCTTCCTTAAAAAAATCTGTAGGCTGGACTTTGAATTGCCAGCCTTAACAAGTCACCTCAGAGATGTAATTCACAGAGACACAGTTCAAGACTGCTAGGACAGCCTCACAGAGCAGATAAAATTTTGTCTTCCTTCAATTTCAGGAACTGAAGTTGGCAAGCTCCCCCAAAGCCACAGAGTAACCCAATACATAGGATTTGCAGGAACATCTGCTACACAGACAAATTAATGTAAGTACATTTTTAAAGCCCCCAATCTGAATACTCTCTCACTAAGATCCTCTTGCCAAAAAAAAGTGTCTGTTAGCACTGATTTCAAACAGATCTTCTACTAGAAAACTGCACTACCAGCTCCTAAACTCATGTAATTTAATGGAGGTCCTCCTTTTTTGCCATCTGAGTGCTGTGTATAAATGCATTCATGTACTGAGCAACGCAAAAGATGTTCAATCCAGGCAGCTTGAAGCAACCTCAAAGTCACAGGCATTGGTTCTTGTGGGGAGCTTTAATACCCTGGCATCTGCTGGAGAAGTAAGAAAGCAAAGCACAAACACTCCAGGAGGTTCCTGGAAGGCATTGATGACTTTCTGACACGGGTAGTGGAGGATCCCACAAGGATCAGCCTTATACTAGCAAACAGGTACAGCTTGTTGGGGATGTGAAAGTTGGGGGCAGCCTTGGCTGTAGCAACTGTGATTGTGGAGGTCAGTATTGAGGGAGGAGGATGCAGAGCAGCAAGATTGTACTCATGGACTGCAGGAGAGTTAACTTTAGCCTCTGAAAGGATCATCTGGGAACAATCCCATGAAAACAATCCCATGAGAACAGCCATGAGAACAGATTCTTCCTGTTTTCAGCAGGGAAGAGGAGTCCAAGAGACTGGTTGATACTCAAAGATCACTTCCTCCCAGCTCAGGAATGTCACTTGTCTCTCACAGCATCCTCATAGGCAAATCAGGAAGCATGGGCTGGATGAGTGGACAGAAAGGTGGATTGAGAACTGGCTGAACAGCAGATCCCAGAGACATGTAACAAGTCTCACACGAGACCTGCCCTTAGAGGTGTTCCCCAGGATTTAATACTTTGTTTAAGGTACTCATCAATGTCTTGGATGAAGGAGCAGGTGCCTCCTCAGCAAGTTCACTGATGGCACAAAGCTGGGACAAGGGGCCCATACCCCAGAGGGCTGTGCAGCCCCTCAGAAGGACCTCAACAAGTTGGAGAGATGGGCAATGAAACCTTCTGAAATTCAGCAAAGGAAAGTGCAGCATCCTGCACCTGGGGAAGAGTAACCCCATGGACCAGCACAAGCTGGGGTCTGACCTGCTGGAAAGCAGAGAAGAGCCTGGGGTGGTGGTTCCTGGCAGACAACAAGCTGTCCATGAGCCAGCAGTGTGTCCTTGTGCCCAAGAAGGCCAAAGGTATCCTGGGGCCTTCTTGGCATTAGAAGAACATTGTTGCCAGCAGGTCAAGGGAGGTGATCCAGCCCCTCTGCTCAGCCCTGGTGAGGCACATCTGGAGAGCTGTGTCCAATTCTTGGCTCCTCAGTACAAGAGAGACAGGGAGCTCCTGGAGCAGGTCCAGTGGAGGGTGACAAAGATGATTAGGGGACTAGAGTACCTAACTTACAAGGGAAGACTGAGGGAAGACTGTTCAGTCTTCAGAAGAGACAACTGAGAGGGGGCTTCATCCATGTCTGTAAGTATCTGAAAGGAAGGTGTCAAGGGGATGCATCCAGGTTCTTCTCAGTGGTGCCAAGCAATGGGACAAGAGACAAATGTGCAGAAACTGATGCACAGGAAGTTCCACCTGAATGTGAGGAAGAATTTCTTTACTGTGGAGGTGATCAGGCACTGAACAGATTGCCCAGGGAGGTTGTGGAGTCTCCCTCACTGGAGATATTCAAGAACTACCTGAACACAACCTTGTGTGATGATTTCTAGGATGACCCTGTTTGAGCATAGAGATTGGATCGGGTGATCTGCTGTGGTGCCTTCCAGCTTTACCCATTCTGTGACTATGTGTTTCTGTGATTTTGTTTTTTAAAAGTGCAATGTTTTGTCAGGTTGTCCATGTTATTGCCTGAAAAGATTTAAATGGCATGTTTACTTAAAACAGAAATCTGCACTAACAGAACAAAGATACAAACTGCTTAAAAGAAAAATAAATTTCTAAGGCTGCTGCTAACAATTCATTGTTACAAGTGTTTGAGGTTTACTAATTAGCCTCGAAGTTTGTCTCTGATCTGGCATGCTCAGGAGAACTACCAGAGCTCTGCTTTAGCTTTCTGCCACTGTTGACTGCAAATATTAGAGACCCAGGGCAGACTCTTAGCCAATAATGGACAGGGTCTACTTCTATTTCAATTTCCTTTGGTTTTTCTCTGCTGTGACTGGGCAATGAAAGACCTCATGGTCCTGTGGAGTATTAAGACATCTTCCTTTGTCAGCCTTAGAATGTCTTCATTAACATTTCAATCACATCTCTTAATTAGGATATTCCCAGCAGACTTCAGGCTGCTTTTCTTTTTCAGAAGCCTCTAAAGATGCGTGGGTAAAATTGCACATTTCATATAACATGGGGAATAGCAAGTACAATGTTCTTCACGAAAACTTATTGCTATTTGCTCTCTGCAGACAACATATAAAGGGGAAGGTGACTTTAAAAGGCAACTCTTGGAATGGAGAGCTTATGCTAAGAAACACCTTCCCTGAAAACAGATCTTTTATTTTAGAATATAAGGAACATATATTCTAATAAACAAAGTGGTGCTCTTGGGAATTTCCTTGCTTATATTTTTTTCATAACTGAACAGTCATTAGCATAGATTTGGCCCACCAAAATAAGCCTTTCCCAAAAATTTCTTGGGTAAAATTTGGGAGCCAGCACAAAATGAGGACTTTTCTCCATTTGTTCCCAGCTGGTAGTTTAATTATTCACAGGGTTCCTTGCATATAAGAGAACTTAGCAATGGAAAGGGGTCCACACTGTGCCAGCTAGCATGGGAGCAAGAAAACAAGCCCTAGCACCATCCAGTTTACTATCACAGAGGTAGCCACAACATTCCAGCATTTTATTGCAAATAGCATCAGTAGATGAGAGTTATTTATCTGAACATCATCCTTTGCATGACTAAGTAGCTTTCAGCCCAGGAGGTTACTTCTTTGGTTTACAGTGTGATCTCTGAGACTGATTTGTTATCTCAGGTAGTTTCCTTTGTGAGCAGGGGCTATTTAAAGAGAAAATTATGGTTTGTGCACTTCTGTTATCTCTTGGAGCAAACCTCAGATGCACTTGAAGCCACATGAGCACTTGAAGCATCTGGTGCTGCATGAAAATCTTACCTGTTCAACATCGCTGCACCTTGCAGTAAAAATAGCTTCTCTAGAAAAAAAAAATCCTGGAGAAAGTACTCTGGAAAGACTCAAAAGTTGCCTTTGAGCAGTTAAGAGAAAGCTTGTTAATTCTGTGATATTGATCTGGAAGTTATAGGACATAATTTCTAATGGCAAATGAGTAAAAAAAGTCAAAAGGAGTAAAAAACAAAAATTACAATGAAGAATAGATATTTTCTTTTTATTTTCAAGCATTTGTGCAAAGATTTGATTAATAATTTCCTCATAATATCAGTAGGATTTGTGATGCACCTGAATTCTAGTGAGAAGCTTTATGAATACTCATAAATGACAAATGACTTGACATTAAATAGGATACAAGAAACTTCCCCCACACTAAGCTCTCACAAGAAGTAGACTGAAAAAATCTTAAGATGCTAGCAAATCAATTTATTTTATTGGTTTTGACCTTTCTTCTTTCCTCATTGTCTTGTTTCTGCACTTGTAATTTAAATACAATACAGTAGAAAAGGTAGGATTATCACAACAGATCTGTATAAAAAGGAAATTAATTTAGAAAGAAAATGAAGACCATTCCTTACTAGAACAAATTAAATGCTTGAGGCAGAGGCCTGGCTACATGTAAATGTGTCTGGTACAGCAGACAGGAGAAGAACGAGCACAGCTGTTGCAGAAAGCAAGCAGGAGCAGCAAACACACATGTACAGTGGTGAAACAACAATAAATGTGCCATAAGAAAAGCAGGAGCAGACTCCTGTCCATGAGCAGATGCTGAAACAGAAATGGACTTTGCAGCAAAGGCAAACAATGCCAAAACTGAAGTCCTGTGGACAAAGGGCAGAAATCCAAATAAAATCAGCATCTCATTCTGGTACAACCACTGTGCATCCAGAGTAGCCATAAAGGGGCACTGCTCATCAGACTTAGTTTATAGCTTATCACGATGGAAAAGAAATACAAATAACGAAGTTTAATTTATGCATTTGGACTACAACATTCACAATCCCAGCTGATGCACTCGATTGTACAGCATCCGCAGCTGAAATGTACATCTAGATGTTGTTTTCTGGGCCATCAAGTAGATAATGTTGACTTTTCATAAGTACAGGGTAGAACATGAGTCATGTTATAGTAGTTAACAAAATTTCCACCAGCTTCAGTGATATTACATTTTGACCTACTGTACCTCTCAGGCCCTCTGAAAATATTGCACAACCACTGTTTTTCACTTCAGTCTCTTTTTTAAAGCTAATTTACTCTTTTTACAGATAAAAGGATTTAACATTGGAGAATGCTGATTCAATTGCCTCAAACATTTTCTGAAATATACAGACATTATTTTATTTTACAAGAGATTTTTGGAATACTTCATTTTGACAAGGTCAAATAACCTGGTATAAGCAACTTGTTTGGTTTTTGATTTTATGAACCTTTATCACACCCAACAAAAACTTCATTATCCATAGCTGATTTTATACAAGTCAAAAGAAGTAAAAAATAAATTCTCTCCTCTTAACTAAATTAAGCTAGTCACAGGACTACTCGTGTATTTCTGAAGTGAAATTATTTGGAAATATCATATTGAGAGAATTTGCAACTTTATGTCCCAATTTGAGATGAAAGGCATTTCTGAACTAGATGGAAGACTGAGAATACCAGGTAGCTCTTCCTCTCATGTCGAACTTCAAAAACTTTGGGAAAATCAAAAATTAATTTCACGTTATTTAGAGCTCAATGCAATTGTCCATGGTTCACACAAGATGCCTCTTTCAAATCAGTATCCATACTGAAGAGGTGCTTTCCTCGCTGTCTCTTGCAGCAATTATTCCCCTTGCAGCTTCACACCTTCAGATTTGTCAAGGCAAAACAACACCTGGTGGAAGGGAATCTACCAAAATATCCTAAAAAATGTGCTGTCACACAGTTCACAAAGCTACCGGGAGAAGCAATGATAGGGAAAGGAAAAAAATCTGCTTTCTTCTCTAAGTACTTCCCGAGCCCTACAGTTGGAATGCAAATGAGGAGACCGCTCCAAAAATGCAGAGCTACTGTCACTGTCTAATTGCAACCATCTAATTCTGTGGCAACATTTGGGCATTATTCTTCATGTCTGGAAGTCGAAACAGGGAAGATCATGTGCAAAGCTCAGTGTGATCAAGTCTGATGTATAGACTATGAATGTGTCGGGTGTGTCGGGTACAAACTAGGCCTTGGGCAGAAGAAGTTTCATACATATATGTCTTTTTCTACATTCATGGGTGCTTCCTTTCGTTCCAGCAGGAGGTTGTTCACTTTTGCAATGGAATTATTTGATGTATTTGGTGTTCAGTCTCTTCTTTTACATCAGGCAAACCCTCCCTTGTACACCGAAAAATACCATTAAGAGCGTCTGGAATTTTTGATGAAAGGAAAGGATATGAAATTATTCCCTCTTACTTTTTGTCATCCTTTAAACAGCCTACAAAGAAACAAGAGCTCAGTCCAAGACAGCACTGCTGTTTGTAAGTGACAGTGGGAGATTTATGCCAGCTGACAATAGAGCCCATGTACTTGAACTACAAAATGACAGGTTCTCCTGACTGCACATGGTCATGTTTTGCTAGACATGCAGATGTAAGCACGGGAACCCCCCATTCAGCTTGATATTGTGCAAATTACAAGGATGTATTGTACTATGAGCACCAAATCTGTTTATCATCTGATCACAGGCGTGATAGATTTCTGTACAGTACACAGCTATGTGGTCTAGTATGAGTGATATTCTATTCTGGCACCTCATTTGTCATGAAAGAACTGAACTTGACTTCCAGGTAGCTTGCAATTCTGGAACCTGAAGGCTGTGCCATAGTAGTGTTGCATAAGGATGGCTATTTGCCATTGGATGAACACAAATCAAGCAAAACCAATGTCAGAGTCAAATGACTGCATCTCCCAAATTCAGCCTCTGATTTAGAGAGAAATTTCAGCATTCTAGGTGTGCATTTGCCCATTCAGACTCATCCAAGAGAATTTAACTCTTAAAATTATACTTCAACCTTTCTGTTGGAGAAAAAAAAGATTAAAAATTAACAAAATAGTAACAGCTGGTCCAAACCTGTCAGATGCACTCTTCTTTGTGTTGTTTTGCTCAGTTGCTCAGTTTGGAGGACTGAAATGTAATTTCACATGTGTGGGAGATTAGGTGCATGTTTCTGGGAAAAATGAAGCTGTTAACTCCTGCTTGTTTTATGCATTGAGCTTTGTGGGAAAATGTAATAAATCAAGTAACACTTTCTAACATTTTCAGTTTCCTGTTATACACACACACACACACACAAAAGCTTCCTTTATGCTGGACCAGATTCACATATTTTGAAATTTTAGTTTTTTTCCTAACTTCACTTTGTTAAGGAGCAAATTTTCTGTGTCTTGGAAAGAAAGTCCTAAAAGTAAGACTGTAATCATATTTGTGTGCATGTTTGCTATTTCTTTGACACTTAAAAAAAAAAGCCCACCACGATGGGAATGTAATAAGTAGGACTTTCTTCCTGTGAACATTTAGGGGCATTAATGCATTTTTGTCTGTATTGCTTTCCCTTTACATTTGCTTTCAGTGAACCATCTAGGAATTAAATTTTACCAACATGAATATTCATTCTTTTTGTTACCTCTAGTGGCTTTGGATCAAGCCCAGAGCATAGTTGCAAGTGTATGTACATGAATATTTACAGGTGCCAAATTTTATATCCACATTTGCAAATGCTGCACTAGAAGTCGTTTCTTCCATTTGCAGTCACAAACATGACAGTGCCATATTTCTCTTTTGACCTATCACAACAGCTCCAGTCTGAAATGATGATTATTCATGGAAGACTGCGTGTGATCAAAACAGAGTTAAAAAGATTTGCCAAAACAAAATACAGTGAATAATTGTGAATAATAAATTCCAGGAAATTACAGTCTGAGAGAAGACTTTCCACAGGCTTAAAAGGAACATCAAATAATTTCTTTGTCAGCTCTGCTCAATATCCACTGCATCAAATTTCTTACTTCAAAACAGTTAAAAAATCCAGCATTAATCTTTAAAGTGCATCAGACTTCAGACATTACATCTGGAAAGGGAATAAGCAGAGTAAAAGACATGGCATTATCCCCATTGTGCTGTCTCTGCTGACCATCACTCACAATGGGCATGCAGCATTCCAGAGTTCAGTGTATTCCTATGACAGCCTGAGATAATGCCACCAAGGCTGGAGCTGAGCTCAGTTATCTTCATGACTGATAAAGCAGACTACATGAAAAAACTGTACAGACAACCACAGAGGCACTAAAAATAGCAGAGGACTGGAGAAGTTACTTTTTGTCTTCTCTCTTATTGCCCATCAGCAAATGTGTTGACTTTGAAGATATTTTAACACCCACGAGACTGCCAATGTTACAAGCTTGATCTGTCTCCTGTGTGTTGTAATTTTACTGCAATGATCCCAGTGAAGGAATTCCATGGAGTGTCTCAGATCGATGAATAAACAATCAAAATGTTATAATAAACCTTTGTAATTAAAGCATTAAATTACAAATAGAGTAAAATAAGGAAATTATGAAATTAAACTTGGCACATATTTTTCTATGGGAATTCTCTTTTTACTTTTTTTTTTTTTCTTTTAACTGTACTCTTCACATAGGTGAGAGGCAAAAAATTGTCTTTCTGTTGCAGGACAGTCACCAAACCTGCAGAATCTACATTTCCAAAGAGGATTTCCCCTATCCCATAAGCAAATGTCATACCTGCAGGAAAAAAAAAAGTAGTTCAGCACTGCTTTTCTGCACAGGGAAAGTAGGCAGAGAACTGACTTTTCCCTGGCTTAAATTGGTTTTATAAGTCCATGGATCTTAGCAGATTTTTTTCCGAGCACAATCCTGATTGCAGAGCTCATCTGTCATTTAAGGCAAGGGCACTTGCATCTCGATTCATGCATTCAAGTCTCTCCAATGGCACTGAGAAGCTTCATGCCCTCAGGCAAATCACTTAAACCCAGTGTTTCAATTTATCCTTTTACAAAATAGGTATAAATAATACTGCTCTCACTGGGGTGTTTTGAGGTCAAATTCTGATCTTGTTTCAGCAAAACAAGGAGCAGCAGTTGATGGAATTAGTCTAAAGTAAATTCACCCCAAGCGTCTTTTGTTGTAAAGTCCTTAACAAACTTCATACAATGCAAAACAATGAATTGCAACCGGCTCAGAGATAAAGGAGGTAGAGCAGCGAGTACAC
>NW_005054359.1:1695896-1714146 GCF_000277835.1 Geospiza fortis | reverse complement strand
GTTTAAGTTTATTAAAATGGTACTAGCATCTTTTTTCCCGGTTGTTAAGTAAAAGGCAGGCAAGATTATATCAGATATCTTTCCACATAAAAAAGCAAAGAATTTGACTCAGGAGGTGTTTCTTCCACCTTTGGAATCACTACTTTCAGTTTGGTTCCACCACATCTAAGGCTAAGAGCTGTATTTTGCTTAAAAATTTAGGCTTTTAGATGCTGCCAGTCAGTCCCTAGGAATACTGCAAAATCTTTCATTTCCTCGCATCCCCGATCTCCTTTTCACAGGCCGGCAGGAAATGTTTACAGGCTGCATCTCTGCCCCGATGCCCGCCGGGTCCCTGGGACTCGCCCACCCCCTGCCCCGGTGCCCACCCGCAGCCAGTTCGCTCCCCCTTTCTCTCCTTCCCACTCAGTCCTCACCCTTGCTGCTGCTCACCACGACTCTGATCTCTCACTTCCTTCCCATTGCACATGCACACATTAAAACATCCACAGCTTTTACAGCTGTGAGCCAGGAAGAAAGGGCATGACGATTTCACTCGCTGTATCTTTTTTACCATTGCAGCTTTCCTTGTTTGTGCACAGTCTGCCCCAGGCAATTCTCCCTGAGATATTAGTTGCAATTAAAGAAAAGAGCAAAGAAACTGTGAAACATTTGGCGGGAAAGAAGAAATGTAAATCACATATCAAGCACTTTTGGGAGCACAGGGAAAGCAAACTGCATGTAAATCTGAGCTTGAAAGTCAGTTGCTTTAAGAAACAAACATAATTAAAACAAACAAGCCATTCTATGTTGTTATTGCAGTTAATATCAATTAATCTATAAAAGACTTTGTTTCATTTCATGAAAACATTTCTTAAAGCAGCTACTTTGCTTTCACCTTCATTTGTTCTTCACAGCTGGAATAAATGGTTAATCTCTCAGGGAATCATGCATGGTATTTGTTATTGATTTTATAGCTCAATAACATACCAGGGCTGTGAACAGGTTGGTATCAGATTAGGAAACAACTACTTAGAAGCAGACACCAGCTGTGCACTTGTGATAAATTACATTTTTCCCTATGAATTTTATACCTAGTTTTAGTTCGTTTACAGGATTTAGCACCATATGGACTGCCTGCTAGTGAGGTAACAACCCGAAACACAAATAGTTCCATCAGTGAAAGAAGCAACCTGTAGCTGGAGACTTTTCTTTTAGATTATTGTATCATAATAATGGATCTGGAAATCGTGAAAGGTTTGGAACATACCTCTGTGTTTTGGGTTTGACACAGACACTGAGGTAGTGTGAAATAGCAATATACAAATGGTAAATGTGCTAACATGAATATACAGGGAACTTGGAATCAGTGTAGTCTAAATGCAGGGTTCTTTTGAAAAAAAAAAGGCAATATTGTTTTCAGAGCTGTTAAAAAGAAATCTCTCTGAGGTTTGTTCAGGGAAGAAAATTTCAAACTATGCATTGCATTCCAAAGATCAGTTCTACAGTGCCATATTTACCACTAAAATGTTTTCAAGAATCATTTGAATGTAATTAAAGTTATTCCAACATTTTTGGAATACAGGACCAGCTTTTCTTAAAAGAAAAGGTGTCATCATAAATAAAAATAATTTATAGAAATCACTTTATTTGGCAGACTAATGGACCCAGAAACATAATGAATGACATATATTTCAGTCAGGGCTTTTCACTTGTTTTTTTTTTTCATTTCCCAAAACTGACCATCATTTTATATACTTACATACAAGGCACTCTGTCTAAAAAGAAACCTATATAGGGTTATACACACACACACACACACACACATATATCTATATATATGCGCAACCTTTTCTGGTTTTCCACCAGCATTAAGGACCCCAGTTATGTGATACAATCACTAAATCTAGATATGGAAATACCTGATAAATGATCCCTTGTGTTATGCCTCTGCCAGAACAAAATTATTAGCCAATACACATCCAGAGGTGCTGCTCTCAGTGTGATCACATTATTTTCCCTGGAAATTTTCCAGGCCACTTGTATGCTTATTGTTTAGGTTAAGCTAAATTGTCCAGATGAACTGGCAGCATACTGTAGGAACCTTACTTCTTATTCTCTTCTGCCATGATCAAGTTTTGTGATATAAACAGAATTATCTGAGCATAAAACTAAAGAAAAAACTCATAGAGTAAAGGATGGATATGTCATCATTGGTGTAATTCTAGCATCTGTGAAATGTTAAATATGAGGACTGTGCTCCATCTAAGTTTAAAGGAGGGTGAAGTTTAGCAAATAAGACCTGTAGTTTATGAGAATATTCTATAATAAAACTAAATTTAAAATGTAAATGGGCAAAAAAGATGCCAGATTTGAACTTGTTGATCAGAATAAAATGCCATTTATTTGTAAAGTAACCTTATATAAAAGAACATTTAAGGACTGGACAGCATTTTACTAGCTTTTGGACTTAATATCAGGTGCTTACAAGACCCTGCAAAACCAGAAGTTGCCATACTATAGCTGATATTCAAGCGTCAACAGACATTCCTAAAGCTGAGTGAATAATTAAAAAAATTGAATAACTTATTCAAAACTATGAAATTCATCAACTAAATTACTTGAATAATACATCTATGAATTATGAACTGACTATGTTGGGTGAATAATACATTAATAATTAATATGAAAAATATAATTAAATTCTTCAAATTAATTACTCAGAGAATATGAGAAACCATAATTATTCTCTATGCTGTGTTCAAAGAATAGAATGCCTGAGTAGTCTGTATGCTCTTACAATTTTTCAGTGCCATACATAGGATATATCTTTATAATTATGGAGTATAGGGGTGCTATCTCAAATATAGTTTCAGGCTAAGAATGAAGCAAAATGTCATAATTGTACAAAATAACATATGTTTTAATAGAAATATGCTAATGTTGGGATGTGTAACATGGCCTAGTTGGCAAAGACTGGCTCTGTGTCTGAATAAAAGCCCAGAAAAGGGAATTTTTTGACAAGCAGTGAAGTGCCAGGGCTGTGCATTTGCTAATTTGGACCATAGGTTACTTTCAAATACCATCTTGTATGGCACCTGCATCAAGCAGTGAGTGTGATGCGAGTGGCTCAGCCTCCCACCCACCCTCACTGCTGGTTCCCAGGGCTGGAGTGGGGCCAGCGCTTTGGTAGAAAGCTCAAGTTACAGGACCTCACTTTGCAAGGACCTCTGTCTGCCACGCTTCTGGATCAAGCCACACTGAGTCCAGCTGTCCAGAAGGAAGGGGAATGTGCACTCCAGGGGGTTTAATGTCCGTAGTTCTGCTCCAGGACAGACCAGCTGTAGTGCCCAGGAGAGTGCTTAGACAGCAGTGGGCAATTTGAGCTTCCAGGCCCCTTTATGTGCGCTCACATTTGATACTGACACCACGTTGCAACATGAATCCTTTTTCTTTTCGGGATAGGGAGGTGTCTTGTCCATAAGGTCTGGAGTCCCTCCTTTCTCATACTGGCCACTTTGCAGAGAGCACAGTTTATGAGGAGCAGAAGGGAAATTGGCCTGCAAGCTAAGAATGGAGAAATTACAGGGTTCTACTCGGTATCTTTCTGTGCCTGTAGTTACTCTTGTCACATTTCCAGGTAAGACCGTGCAATTACCTCCTGTTGGATTCTGGCACACACCATAAAAACCCACTTGCATTCTCCATGCACACATAGGGTAAGGTAACACTCAAATATGCAATGATGTGGAGTAATGCCAGTAAGAGCTGTGGCTGAGGCCAGTGCCACATGTGGGCCACAGAACAGCTGAAATAAGGACTGATGTTGAAGGTGCTCACTCAGTGATAGATGAGGGGGGGTGATTTTTTATCCATTAGATGTAACCAAAGTTAGCACATCCATTACACTATTACAAAAGGAAAATGCAAATTAACCACATACTCCATACTTCTATACTCCATTGCTATCTTGAAAACATGGTAAATTTATAAGATTATTTGAGGAAATAAGGAATTCCTACATGCCCAGAAATGATTTTACTTTTGACTGTAAAATATTTTTAAATACTCTGAAACAGAATAAAACAACCTATCAACCAAACACAAAACATTCAAAAAAACCCCAACCCTTCAGGGAGCTGTTTGTCCAGTTTCATAGCATATCGTACCTACACACCTAACCCACAACCCCCCCAAAACCATATTCTGGTTTCAAAATAAGTTTCCATAAAGTTAAGACCTCTTTAAAGGTTGTTTCAAGCATCTTGCCAGCCTCTGATCTGATCAGTCTGGTTAATCAACAAACAAAAACTGTTCTTTTCTTGACTGTAAAGACAGATCCTATATTATTTATGTCTTGTTAGGAGATCCATTACACTATAATCTCCCATCACTGTCTTCTTAACATCTCAGGTCTGTTTCGGATTTTTTTAAAGATCTTCAGAATCTTTAAGATTTCCCTATTAGCCCCACTCTCAGCAACAAACTCCCAGTTTTAACCAAGCTGTACTAGAGGTCCATTCTTTCGGTTTGTGAATGATTCCAATTATGTGGAATAACTAATGAGATATCCATTTAATCTGATTAAACACAGCCATTTTTATTCCCTGTATGCCTTTCCACTTCTAGGAATCAAGCACACTAGCTAAAGAGAATATGTGTCTCTGGGAGAATACCTGTGCTTCTTTTTCAGTCTGTCATTATGAGGCAGGAGCCTTTAGAAATGACAAAGTTCCTCTCTGCAGGGACACCTACTCCTACAAAAGCAACCGGTGATGTTTGTGGATGACTTTCTGCAGCCAGCTTGTTTCTTCCTTCCCATGTCCTGGCCTGAGACATGGTTCTGCACATAAGCTTGAAATTGGCAATTACATCCTGATTCTTCCAGGCACTGAGAATTCTCCCCAAAATGCTGAGTCTCCTGGATTGTTAATGACATCAGTGGGAGTGAAGGAGCTCAGTTCCCCACAGGGCTGAGGCACAGCTTCTTTCACTGGGGATTTCAAGTCCTGTTTGTTCCTACATATTTTCATGCCCTATCAGTCCTTGAAGGTGACACAGGAGAAAACATGATGACAACAGGGCATAACAAATCTCAGGGAAGATTTTAATGTAAATACTCTCCCGTGAAATGTAGATATTATTGGAATAACCTGAACAAATCAAGAAATTGGCTGGCAAGGGCACAGCATCATTATCACATTGCAATATCTTCAAGGATATATTGTATAAGGGGAAATTGTATAAGGCCTTTTATAAGATTTATTACACTTCTGAAATGAATAAAAATATTGGACCTCTAATTTTTTTAGTTAAATTTCATCAGTAACTCCTTACATTACTTCTTTCTGCCCAATGAATTAGCCTTTATCATATTTTCATCTGAGATAAAAATGAATGATTTGCTTTTGATTAAAAAAAAATAATAAAAGAAAGAAAGAAAAAGAAACCTTCCACCTAACTTTGAACTATGAATCAGCCTTGGCGCTCTCATTAAAAACTCCCTAACTTTTAATTGCAGAACACACTCTCTGCTGTCCCCAGACTGTGAAGTAAGATTCTTGGCAGTTACTCAAAGGAAAAATGGGGGAAAAAATCAGCATTACTATTATCATAACTTAAGACAAAGGTGTGCTGTGAGAGCATTTATTCAAATTGGAAGTTGCAAATTCTGAACTTTGCTCCACCACTGAATCCCTCAACTGACTTTTGACAAATGTTATTCATTCTTCACCTCATATCACCAGTAGAAAATTTCTAGTAGACACTTACTCTGCTAGAGTATTATATTTGAAATTAGTCCTATAGCTTTGACTTTATATTTGTGGGAGCAAACATCATCACACTGTTTCTTCTGTATTAGAAGAGATCAAATCTTCAGTCACTGGAGCAACATTCTTTACAGGACTTTTCCCAGTACTACTCTTTCTGTATAACAGAAAATAGTAATGGTGGTAAGGTTCCAAATGATAAAGTAAATGAACTTCTAAGAAAATATTGTTATACTGTTTTTCTCCACTTAATTCAAAAAATCAAATGCAACATAGACAAAATGAAGGCTCAGACAGAAATCTTTGTGCCAAATTCCACCAACATTACTGGATTCTTGAGCTGCTGGTGAGGAACCTGATGGCAATTCAGAAAAGAAAATTTTCTGAAAAACAAGATGACAAACAACTTGGGAAGTTAGAGAATGAAGTGTTGTGTGGGGGAAAAGAAAATCTCTCTGAATGAGTAATGAAATGCTGTACAGAGCAGAACTTTTACATATATACTTGAAAATTAATATTTTTCCATGTTTCTCAGGATATTTCTGATTCAGTCTAATCTACTTACAGTTCAACAAGGAATACATAAATGCTTCCATTGTATTCACAGATAATGCCATCCAAAGTACTGTAGAGGGATTTGAGAGCTCAGGAATACAGGGTGAAATGAAACCGTTGGAATTCAATGGCTGCAGACACAAGGCACTGAACCTATCTGTGACTCTGCTTTTGTGAGGTGGCTTTGGATTTTAGGCTAAGCTTAGCAAGGTTAGCTAAAGGAGAGGTTCCCCTTTTATGCTGAAAAAAAGTTGAGAGTGCCTTCTCTGCCACACCTTTATGAATGACAGTGATAACCCTGGAGAATCTTGTACTATAGAAAGGGCAGGGAAACTGGCTAGTTAGGCAAGTGACTCCAAGAATGTGTTAGGAGTGGGAAAGATGATAAAAGCAGTTTAAACTGAGCAAAAAGCTACTCAGAAAAATAGAATATGGAGGTTCTATTGTAGCTGCAACAGAATTTTTCCAAATGACCATGTAGGGTTCGTTTTACCAAGCAAATTTCCCTGAATGAAGAAAGAGGATGCAAATCTGTTGGAGCAAACATGAAAATAAGTATGATGGGGAAAGCTGTTTGCTGGGAACCACACATCCTTTAGATTCTTTGAGGTCCCCTGTCTGCCTCCAAGACCCCCAAGGAGCTGCAGACAGGATTTTCACATTTCATCAGTCTCAATACAAGCATCTATGAGCATATCATTGATGAACTTGCAACAGTTTCACCCCTAGTGATGTATGAATACTTCAAGGACTACTTCCCCTTGAAAAATGCTGATAGATCTACTTAAGACAGAATCTGAGGTTAGCACCAACAATTATGTTGTCACATAGATAAGGAATGTTAAATGCTGGCTGTGGCCCAAACTGGCTTACTTTATTTCTGTACTTATCTCATTTTTAGCAACTCTTCTACATCCAACTATTAAAATGAATCAAAATACCATGGGCTCACAGGGTCATTCCCTAACATTTTCTGCAGTCATTTTCAACAGGTTAAGGCAGGTATACAGGTTTATCCAGAGGGTCCCAGCTGAAGAAGTACTTTGTGTTGTAATTAATCACATGGAGCCAATACACAAAGCCAAGCATATGTGGGTCCAGCTATCATTATCATATGGACTTATATACACTGTACTTTCAAGCAGCCACCAGCTGAGCTAAGTGTAACAGCACAAATCTAGCAACAGAAGGGGGATAGGATTACAAATCTTTAAGAAATCCATTTTTAGCTCTAGGATTATTTAATCATTCATTACTTTATATAACATCACCAAGACACCTTATTGGCTATATTGATTTAAAGCATTTTGTTAGATATTAAAAAGTCAGTAACAGTAGCATGAGATGGTTCAGCCATGGCCGTATGGGATTGTTATTGAAACCTGGGAAACAGAGTTGCAATGTAAGCAGTCAAGTCAGATAAATATGTCTTCACTTTCAGGTGTTGTTTTGTAGCATTTACCCTTCTCCTTGCTACCCTTACTCCTCACTCCCCAAAGGCCCTTTGTGGACAGTAAAAAAATTCATACTATGGCCCCATTTCTTATGCAGACACTTAGAAAAGTGGAAAAGGATATTGCATTGTGGAAGACATCATCACTGTGGGAGTGACAGCTTTGGGCAGCAGGTCAATGCTTTTTTGGTTGTGAAATCAGCAGAGGGAAAAAGACCAACTCCATCCTGGAATGAGTCAGAGCAGTGGTCAAAGTGCTGCTTCCACCTTGAGTCCCCCTCTGGAAGAATCCATTTGTCTCCATTAGCAGTCCACAGAGCCCAGGGAAGCAAACCTTTTCACTGATACAGCTCCATTACCTAGTTAAAAAGTAAGTGATGTGAGTATACACTCTCTCCTCCTTCTGCTGCCTCCACATTTTTTATTAGCAGTGTGTTGCAACATCAAGGCAGATTACAGAACTCAGGAAAGGCTACACAAATGTGGCAAAGATGCACACTACTTAAATCACGTTTTTAAGACTACATTCAGCTTTTAGTATTTAATTTCCCATGTTTCAGAACATAATCCAGTGGTCACTAAGAGAGAGCATTTTCTGGAAAAATGCATGGTATAACTGTTCTGCAAGCTTAGTTTTGCTTTCTTCCAAAGCAATTGGTATTAATGTACACAAGAGATGGGCGCAAAACACCTGACTTGTTTCAGTTTGTTAATCTCCATTTTCCTGATTAATGTGTGATTCTGTGTTTGATGGCTTATGATCAACATGTCTAAAATAACATAACAATCCATATTTTCCTGTGCCCGTGGAAGTGATCAAAGTGTGCCCAACTAACAGTATTTCTTAGCCTTGACCTATCCAGTTATCAGATGATTTGTACTTTTGTAAATAAATTGTTCCTTGCGAATACCACTGAGCCAGGCCCCAATGCTGCAAGAACTCACTGGCATGTCAGCTGAATTTTGCCCATTCGTTTCATTGACCAGAAAGGGATTACTCCCACTGTGCAGATAAGAGGTCTGGAGACCAAGGAAACAGCTTGGCATTGCCACAAGGAAATCACATCTCATACATAACAGAGTTATAGCACACCTTGTCTCAGTATGTACAGGGAGGAAAGGATTTGTTGCGCTTTGCTCAGCCACTCTGGCATTATAGTCCTGGTATGCAATAATAAAAGAGAAGTCATCAGGGAAGTCACCATGGGGGGCTCTGGTGACTAACTCCAGAGTCTCCCTAGGATACTCATTTGTCATGGGACTTGTTCACAGCTAAATGGATGAAAAAGTAGCTCATGGTCTCTTCTTTCTTTAAAGTGCACTTGCCACAGAAAGAAATAAGAGATTTTCAGTTTGTGAGAGTAGAGGAAACCTTTCAGGAGTCCAGTTATTTCTCTCTGTCTCTCTCTCTAAAAGAACTATTATAATAATACAGGAAAAAAACTAACATTTTCTTCATCATGCTGGCAAGAGGTCATTGCTGCTACCAAATGCTTTTCATCCAATGATCTCAAATACATTTCACCTTGGAGATGGCAATGTTATTGCAATAAAGGCGTGAAAAAAAAAAACCCACCCAAATCACAAAACCTATAAATTAGAATAAGGTTTTGCTCATATAGTTTTCAGTTTTATCCAATTCTCTTTCTGTACTTCTGTGAAATTTTACATGGGCCCTTCACATCAAAGATAGTAATAATTCAAAAGAAGACAATTACATATGCTGATTTTTATGTAATGAAAAAAACCTTTTCATAAAGTAGTAGGAAAATAAAGAAAGTATACAGAGTCTAAGAAAGCTGGGTTTGTCCAGCTTGAAAAAGGGAAGGCTAAGGAGACACTTTAATTGCTGTGTACAGCAATGTTATGTGTTGGGATAGGAAAGACTAAGCCAGGTACTTCTCAGAGGTGCACAAAAGAGGGATCATAGAATCACAGAACCACAGAATGGTATGGAAGGGGTGGAAGGGACCTCTGAACACCATCTAGTCCAACCACCCCAAGCCATGGGCATGAACATCTTGTATGAGACCAGGGTGCTCAAAGCCACATCCATATATAAGGAATAAGGACATTCTCACCTGCATTTTTCACACGGGAAGGACTCTCTGATGACTCTGAAAAGATCCTACAGAACGATACCTATTCTGGTGGCAGAAAGAAATGAAGCAAAACCAGGCATTATTACCCCAGCTGCAGCATATGAACCCTGTTTATCTCTGATGTATAAGAATTGTAGCCAGTGTCAGCAAAATTTTATTGCCAGGAGAAAGTAGCTCCTATAGTAAGAAAGTTTAAGGGCTGAAACAGAGATCAGAATATTCACTAGGATTGTGTTTCACCAAAATGTCACTCTCAGGAAAATCTGTGCAAGTGCTGTAAGTGCTTAAGTTTGTGGATCCTGAAAGCAGGATGGAGAATTACTGAAGTTTAAGTGAGCTCTTCAGTTAGGTGCTTCTCAAAGGATAATCTTCTGCTTCAAGAAGCCCTTTGGCATTCATTGTCACAAGACAGAGGGAAGCATCATAAATTATACATTCACAGACTTCAAAAAGTTCTGAGAAAAAAAATAAGTAAATGGGTGGATGATGAAACAGTGTCAAGCTTCAAGCCCAACTCTTCAAAGACTTCTGCACAGCAATTTTCCATGCCAAACTGGAATAAACATCACCCTTTCTGATAAAAGCCACTTCTTGCCCCTTTAGGTATATTTTTGCTTTTTTGAACATGTTGGACAAAGGGACACAAGGAGTTTTGCAATGGTGAAGATGGAGAGAGGATTCTTTGTCTTCAGTGGAACCATTTGGACTTTCAACAATTGAGGCAGAGGTATTGATTGCTTTAGCAAACAAGTAGTCACTCCACCTAAGTCTGTTCCTTTTAGTTAGTTAATTCAGAGTTCTAAATGAAAAATCATTTTCTATGGAGTACATATTTCCAACCTAACTTAGATGTCTGAAGTTAGGCACCATGAAAGTACATTCTCTCCTTGTAATTTAGTGTTGTCAGCCATTCAGCAGCAGTGAGTAGTAATAATAACTTACTGAGACCAAGCACAGGCCAGTCCAGACCATGTTCAAATCAGCTGGTGATTCTGACCAAAAAACATGCTTGAAGAGTCCTACTGAGCAAAGGAATACAGCTCCCAGCCGGTCCTCCCAACCAGGGGACTACCAGAAAACATACAGTGTTCTGACTAGAATGATGAGAACTTTGTCATGTCTCTCCGGGTAAAACTAGAGCAACACACAAAAATATGCTAGCACTGGGGAAAAGGAGTTCAATTATATTTGGCTGACACAAAGCTGCAAACATAATAGCATTTTGCATATGGAATAGAGAAAATGGGGCATTATTTTCCTGGGATCAGTTCTCTAAAAGCAAGAAGCAGTGAAAGAAATACTGCAATTTTGCATTTCTACCATCTCCTTCCTCCCTCCTTAATTAAAAATTCCTGTGTGTAGGAAACAAATCATATTGTTTAACTTGGTTTCTTGGGACATGGTGTTTCCAATGGCATCCAAATAATGACACTTTCTTTGGAGAAATATTCCTTAAATAATTGTTATGAATATTATATATGTATTTTAAATATATTTATATATTAAAAAAATCTAAGTGATAGGGTGTTTTCTTTCCCCTCACAGGAAGTCTCCTAAAAGCTGCAATATGACCAAGAGTTATGCAGTAGCTGTTCTGAAAGAGGATATGGCAAACTCCTCAAGCCTGAAGAAACCCATCATAGCTTGTGTCAGCTAAGCCCTGTTGGGTTTTTGTGTGTAGGCAGTTCAATACAAGAAACTGCTGTCTGCTAAATGGTCCATTCAGCTTCTGTTTAGGTCTGTGTGCTCTCACCCACATTGCAGAATCTGAAACTGGAACTGGAACAATATGCATTTCCTTATTCAGTAAGGAAGGTGTAGGGGGGATACAATCCTTTAACAAGTAGAAGGAAACAGTGAAAGTGCAGAGATTAAAGATCAGAATGCAACTCGATCTCTTAGGAACCAGAAATGAAAGGTAAGTGTGTGCTCAGCTTCTGAAAACCACAAGCTTTAGTTGTAGTTTCTCCTCACATAAATTTTTGTGACTCAGGTCAGAGTCTCAGCTAGGGGAAGTTACTCAGAAAGAAAGCAAATTTCCCATGTCATATCCGAAGGTTAAATTGAAAAATAAGGAATGATTAAAAAAATAGAACAATTCTTCAGAAAAGACAAATCTAATAAAGTAGGGAATTGTGACTCCTAGAAAAAAGAAATTGCAAGAATATGAATCACGTAATGAGTAAGGGCAAAATTATCCTGATAGAGACAATCATGTTACTCTGGGAATGATTATGCTAAGCCTCTGAGCATGCCCTATATAAATTAGTGATTTCCTTAAACCTGAAAAATGTGAAATAACAAAAAAAAAGTTCTTGTAGTGAGAAAAATAGGCAAGGATGGGGGAGGGGAGGGCAAGGTCACATTAATATGATTATAAATATTTCAAAGCTATTTGGCATATCCTGTACTAAGTGCCAGCCCTATTTTACTAAAGGTGAGTATGAGAATCTTGCCAAACCTCCAGTCTAGAGGTAAATCTTTGATCATTATTTAGTGCTTGTGGCAGAAAAACAGTAAGGAAAAGGCAACAACCCATCTCTAATTTAATTCAGTAGAAGCCCTAAGGAACAGATTATACCTCTAGGTAAAGAAAGGTCTTGCTACTATCCAGCAAATATAGTTGAAGGAATTACTTCTCCCCTAGAACAGGAAGGCCGCAATATGCTCCATCCTTGCAATGTGGGATGCATGCCACCTCCTCTGCATCATCTTGGCTGTTAACACTTCATATCATCCTACTCACTGCAATTCCTTCCTGCTCACAGGGAAGGTGGGAAGCTCCTGATTTCTTCTGTGCAGTGAGCCTAAGATCTAAGGAGTGCATACAATAGCATGGGGAACTCTGTACCACAATAATTTAGATATCATGACCTTAACTTAGATAAAGGGCTCAAGATTGTTCCAAGAAAATCTACATTTTTCACCTTTTTGCTTTCACTTTTATTCAAGAAAACTGTTGTCTCCCTAGCCTTGATCTAAATTCTCAAGAAGTGTAGAGAAACCCTAAAGATGGTGATTATTTTTCTTAAGAAGAGAAGGATCAAAGGAAGCTCAGATGAAATTTGAATTAAAACACCAGGTTGGCTCAGCACTTCAAACTGCAAGTGACTCCGTAACTGGAGCGATGTCTGAAGCAGAGCCAAGCTTGTTTTGCAGAGGCATGTTCCAAGTGAACTCGGAACTGCTGAGCAGACCATTCCAAAAAACGCCACACACCTCCGATGGCAGCTGCTTGGAGGGCATCAGCCCTCTGAGAGGCAGATTCGGCGACAGCACCAAGGGACTGCTATGGTGTGGAGGCACAGATCTGGTGGCAGGGCACCCAGACAGTGGCAGGGCACTCAGACAGTGGCAGGGCACTCAGACGGGGGCAGGACACTCAGACTGTGGCAGGACACTCAGACAGCCCGTCCCAGGCACTGTGCCTGCTGCACGACCTCAAACACTCAAACACACCAGGACGCTGTGCTGCAGCCCCACATGGCTGAGTCATGGTAATGAGCACAAAGAGCTTTTCTTGTCCATCCTTTAATTGCTCCAGGGTGGTGCCTTTGTCTGAAATACACAAGCACATATTCCATTCTTTTGTGTGAGTAGAATAATAGCATTTACATCTGAGGTGCAGAGCCAAGGGAAAAGGAGGCTCCTCACCCTTCTCCTCCCTCTCAGCATCTTCCATTATTTTCCTACCTGAAAACCATTCATAAAGTCAGGACAAAGGAGGTTTTGTAGCTGAAGGAAAATAGCTGCTATGGGCAGATTCACTAATCTTGCTTACTTCAAGTAACATTGTATTTCATGGAGCAACATCAAAACAGCCCAGTAAGACACATCCCTCAAAGAATGTGATATTCAATCACACAGGTGAGGTTTTTTCCTAGGAGTATAATGAAGCTCTCTTAGACCTCCTTGACATCTTACAAGTCACAGGAGATTTTCCCATAGCACTGGATGTCCCTAACATTTTGAAACAATATATTTCAAAATACTTAAACACTCAACACACTCCCAAGGGGAAGAGTTTCTCAGAAAGCAAACCAAACTATTAATCTTTACTATGTGACTTAGGAAAAAGAAAAAGGAAAAAAAAAAAAGAGATAGGCATCTTGAACCAATTAAAACCACTTTTCTCTTTTGCAGTCAAAGCCAATTTTTGATACAGAGCTTTCCTTCTATTTTCAACTCTCCTTTCTTGCTTTGGCAGGAAAATATTTTAAGTGATTTTCTTTCTTTATCAAGGGAAAAATGTTTTGCCTCTAATTTCTTCAGATTCAAAAATTATTACACTCAAACAAAGTTAAAGAAATCATACAACAACATTTAGGCAATGACAAGCACAGAACTTTTTCTGCTACAAGAGTAAGTTTCTAGAAATTGTGAGAAGCTGAACTGAGAGTATGTCAATAACTTCTGCTGCTACTGCTCTCCTGCCAGAGTTAGGACCGAATGAAATTCTACAGACCTTGGGAGCTTTTAAGTTCAGGAGGCAGAAACTGTGAATTCAAACTCAGATCTTCACCAAGATGACATGCCTAGAATAGACAAGCCACACCAGGCTGGACAAACTGTGAGTCATGAGCAGGAGGAGTTAGGACCAAAACTTCATAGCCTATCTCTGACCACTGAAACTCTGAACTTGCCTATTTTCTCTATCACAACAGATTACTGGGAGCACCCTCTAAATTTAGAGTTATGGTTCCCAAAATCATATCAAACCAGAGGGTCTCTGGAACTTTCCTCTGTGAAACACAGGGTGGTGCTTTGGTCTGTGTGGTATTATGCCTAAATTGTACAAAGGCACACAAATATCCTGTCAACACCTATTTTCCAAGCCGTTAATATCATCGGTTCATACCCATGAGGAAAGGTAAGATGCAAACCACTGTAACTAGAAGGGCAGAGGTATCAGTGAGGCGATGTCTTCATAGCACTGTGACCTCTGGAGTTTGGGTATCCAGAAGCAAGGAGAACCTGCCTAGACCCAGTACTCTGAATTGCCCTATCCAAATGGTGAGAGATGGTGGAAAGTCCTTGCCATTCTCTAACAGGGAAGGGGTAAGAGACTTGGTTGTACAAGCACCAGCTAATGCTGCTAAACCCCTTGCCACGTGTAAGACCTTTCTTGAGTCAGCAGCATGACTCATGTGCTGATTTGTCTACTATTTCTATTGCATATGGTGTAGTTTCTTGTATTAAATGTGTTTTTAGAGGTTTGTTTTTGCATCTTGCTGTCAATCCCCACACACACACTTTGGTTTTTGTAGAAAGCACTTTTACTTCTTGGATCTACAGAACTATTGAGTGAGTCTTTACTGAAATTGTTTTTGATTTTGTTCTCTTTTTATCTTTTTAATGGTATTTCCCACCAAATTGACTTGCAGATGCTAATACTTTGACAACTAAAGAAGCAGGTATGTCTGAGTTGTCATTTTGCAGTCAGCTTTTCCACAGGCAAAAGTCAGTACTTCCCCAGTTATTTAACTTTTTGCCTACCTACCTGCATTTCAAAAGCTCTTTAAGACTCTTTTGTGGACATGTAGCTCTAAAGCATTTAAGAAGCTTCACAAAGATTTAGCCATGCAATTCATATAGTCTCTAATAGAAATTATGTGGTTAATTCCCCATGCAATCCTTGGGCTTTTCTCTTTTTACAATAGCTGGGCAGTTTGTATTTGCAGAAATGTGGCCAGAGTTCTCTGTTAAACAGCAGTAGGGGAATTATGAAACCTCTTTGCACAGTAACTCACTTTTACAGAACAAGGCCCACACTGGTCTGATCTTTCCGTATTAGAGTTGATATGTTTTGTCAAGCATTTCAACCTCTAGCTTCCATCAAAAGATAAATGACAGCTGTCTCTGAATTAATGGAACATGAGAGCAGATCACTGCTCTGCACACTGCACCCTATGAAATGTTTAAGTACATGCTCACCTGACCTGACCTTGCTACTTCCACTTTTCCAATTTGTTTTCTGGTGATTGAGAAAGGTGAGGGAAGAGTTCAGCACCCATGCAGGATGTTTTAGTCATACATCACTGTGATATCCATCAGAAATTGCCTCTGTTTTTCTAAAATCAAAAAAGTAGTTTAATACAACTTGGTCCTGTTAAAAAAAAAAGGGGGAAAAAAGCTCTATGAATTTCATAACATTTTCTCCTCCTATTATGTTCAATTTTTTTTTTATATATTTTTTGTGAAATACTAGGCCCCCAGTTATGCTAGTCTGGATAAATCAGGTGGCATTTCACTGCATATAGTATAGTAAGATACCCCACCTCAACACACCCCCAAATAAGAAAAAAAGGATATCAGGAATTATAGACTTGAAGTGTTTCTGGGACACTAGGATGAAATTGTATCACTCAAGATTTTGTGTTGTTTTACTTTCAAACAAATTCTTTACCATGTAGCAAGCAACCACTTGAATCAGAAACTACATATGTTCTATGTATAATAGATATGGTTTCTATATATGTAGTGTATGGAATTTATGTGCTTACAATATTAAAAATAATCAACTATTTGTATTTTTTTTACAGGTAACAAAGTAAAAGTTTGAAGAAGACCAGCTTAAAAGCAAGACTTCTTAGAGGAGTAGACTAAGCTAGGCCTTGTCTCTGAAAACAAATTTGTAATTTTATCCTAATGTTCCACTGTGAAAATAATTACTGTGGGGGCCTTAATTAGGATAAACAGGACACCAGTAAGCTGTCTTAACACTGTGGTGCAGACTGCAGTGTATCTTTTCCAGTACAGCTTTGGAGGCCCAAGAGGATGAGCCTGTGGGAATACAGATCCCAAAACTGCACTGAGACACCAGCCTGCAGTGATTGTGATGGACAGCTGAGTACAGCAGGATTCGGCAACAGTAAGAAGGATGAGAAAAGCGAGTATTTCAAGACATTCATAAATAGACTTTAACAGTAACCTCTGTTTCACAAGCAGGATGAACGTGATGGGCTAACCACAGTCACAAAAGGTCAGTCTACTAATTGCTCACACAAAAAATGTCACGGTACTTACGGTCCTAATTTTAACACACAGCTGCTACAATGGCTTTCCAAGGTGGGTATTTATGTGCTTGACTGACTGGATTTCAATTTCTGTAACATCAGTCATATCCTAATCACTACTACTGAGATAAAGCAAAATAGATCTAACAGATAGGAGAATCAGACATGGAAACTGAATTTTTGAGAATAAGGTACCTAGCTTTCTATCTGTGAGGTTTAATTAGGATGTTAAAAAAGGTAGGGATTTGTGTATGTATGTTTCTGTGCATGAGTTTTTAAACAGCATTCTAGACATCATTTTTATTTTGAATTACACTTTATGGCAATATGAGGAGAAAAATTTCCATATAAATGGAGATATAGGGAGAGTAAAAGTGTGTGGATGAGACCAAAATTAGAATAAAGAGAGAATTTCATTTTTCAGTGATTTGAACTTGACATTTTCATACGCTTCTCTTATGGTCCATAAGCAAAATAAGAACAAAATCAATGTCTGCTGTTTTTATAGCCAGTCTCAGAGTTTCAATACAGAAGAATGACATTTGGCCTCATCAGAATAAGAAGCTGGATCTGTATGTGCCTCTGATGCCTCTGCTTACTTGTACTCACCTCCTGAGCATTGCAAGCATGCTTCTGAACGTTTTCATCTCTGTTCACAATCTAAGGCTTTTTGCTTTCTCTTTGACCATTTGAATGCAAAACAATATGTATTATTTTTATCCACGTAAGTTTGTCTTGGCTGCTTACATGCAGGTTTTCTGTGAGTGGAGCATGTTAGTCATAATAGGAATATGTACTGAAAGTGCTTAAACAGAGGCTTCCAACATACACATAATAAGGTACTGGAAGAATACTCTTTATTTAAGTTCTTCATATGACTTTAGGGTTCCTGTGGTCTACGGAATTGGTAACTTCGCCAAAACTACAAACAAGATGCGGCTTTAGCAGTTCTAATGAAGCTAAAACTCAAGACCAGATTCACAGACAAAGATTCAAATATGACCTGCTCCTCTGTAAAGATCCTTATATTTGAGACAATGGTATGAATACTAGATGCTGTGCTACCTGAATAACATTAACAAGAGAAAAAAAACCCAGGAGTACAATACTTGAAAGCAGAGAGTTGCAGACAAAAATTATAACTGCTTTTTTCCTCAGCAGCACCAAATGGAGCTAAAAATTTGTAGCCTGTTTTTATGTATTTGTAGCCTGAAGGAAACCACAGCATTCCATAAACAATATGTGCACAATATCCTGAAATTACATTGGTGGGGAAGGGGAATGGCAGCTAAACCATAGCTTAATTCCATAAACACAAACCCTAATAATAAATAATGGAAACATGAGTATCCATACCAAACTAAAGGAACCGAA
>NW_005054359.1:1640312-1695886 GCF_000277835.1 Geospiza fortis | reverse complement strand
AAGAGTCAAAGGCCTAGCTTAAATCCTGGAGACCAGCAAATGTCAGCACAGTTTGAAACAAGTAAACCAGATGACTACAACCTTCATTGCTTTTTTCCGGAAAAAAAGGGAAGAAGGAAATTTAGACCGGAACCCAGTTTTTGAATACACAGCTCTATGTAAGTTCACATTCCAGAGTTTTTTTATATCTTTGCAGTAGTAACTAGTGTTTGATTCATTACCAATGCATCATTTTAAAAAAGCCTGCAGCAATAGTTTATTTGTGCTCTGCTTTTCCCTCTAGAGCTACAAGCATTCAAATCATTGTGCAAATTTGATTTTTATTTAAATCAAAATTGAAAACAACTTCAGACACTGAAGTAGGGCTCCCTAGATGAGGATGTGCACCCAGGCCTATTGGAGATTTTCTGTACCGCTGTCTTCCTGCAAGTCCCTGCAAGAGGGCACAACTCTGATTCAAGGATGATATTTAGGAGGAAGAAGGGTAGAGGAGAGAGAAAGCAGATGCATGTGTGTGCCTAGTTTATTGCTCCAAGAGGCATTGATGTATCTGTAGCTACGATTCTTGATAGAGCTGCGCTGGTGGTGGAAGTTTTTTGATCTGCTTTTGTGTCAGTCACTGTTTGCCATAGAGAGGATCACCAAAGTTCAAGATCTGCTGCGCTATGACATGTCTTTCTTGAAGAAAAATTAGTTTCTACCTTTACTAAAGAATGGAAAAAGTAATTTCTGGCAATAGGGCAAAGTCTAAAAACTGCTAGCTCTAAGTGTTTAAAATCATAAAGGGGAAAAATTATTTTATATTTTCAGAATTTTCAAGCTGTGAGATATTAAATTTATGGGCAATAAAGAAAAATGAAACTTTGAGAATGATGAGTGAAGAAGAGGTGAATTTATCTGTTTAGATAAATTGCCCATGTTCCAACTTTTCACCCCTACTCTGGAGTCTTAGTAAGAATATTCTGTTTAACATTTCTTCCCTTGAGGTAAAAACATCATGAAACTGGAACATTTTCACAGAGGAACAGAAGCCTGTTGTAAGCCATCTAGTTGCCTTTGGAAGGAAAATGAGAGTGAAATTTTGTGAAACATTGTCCTTGTTGGCTTGTTTCTTATTCTGTAATATGAAATAAAAAGCTTATTTTCATTTTCTTTTTTTTCAATCACATTTGAGTGGTTTGTTTGGGTTTTTTACAACCTCAGTCCACTTCCTGTGCTATCCCCTTGCTTTCTGATACTTGATTTGGCTATGCCAGTCACCTACCTTGCGTGAACTTTTGACACTGTCCACACTTCACAGGGTACCCGCGTGTATCCTCTCCACAACTTCAAAGAGTGTTCCTGCCGGACTCTCATTCAGGAAGCTCTACTGTGGGTCAGGAAGCGTTAGGATGTGCCTGTGGGAAAACCATTGAAGAAGAGGTGACTCCAACTTTTCCCAGTCCCTTTCAGCTAGCCAGCACTGCAGGAAAAGTCTCCACACACCTGGATGCCCCACTGCACATTCACATCCTCCTGCACAAACATCCAGGCAAGACAGAGTGCTCCTTGCACTCATTAAGGAATTAGCAGGATGCAATCTAGCTCTATATAATTAGTCAGTAAAACTCATTCACACCACAGTGATCACTATTATTAGCGAGAAGTAGTGGCATAGTGGGAGAGTGTCAAGCAAACCTTTCTGCCCAAAGGGTCTTGGTCAGAGCAGCCAGCTGCAGGCGTGCTCCCGTGCTTCAGCTGCTGGGTCGGGGTCACTGATGAGCCTTCTGGTGTGCTAAAGGAGCAGCTGAGTGCTTTACTCACTAGCAGGGACCACATTTATTTTCTTCTTGGTATTTCTGCTGTTTTGCAGTGTAGAGCACCAAGTAAATCAACCTTCTGCCTGTGTAAAGGGAAGTAAATAAAGCATCTGGGGAGTAAAAGGGAAATTTTACATGGAAAAGCCTGAATTGTTTCCTCCAAGAAGTGCTATACACATCTGCAAGCTCAATATACTTCTCTAGAAGGGATGACTGAGAGTGAGTGCAGAAACGCTCTTCAGAATTATGCTAAAGAAAATACCACTTGTGGAAGGGCAAAAGCAGCACAATAGGTAAGAGAGAAGTGGAAATGGATCTATTATATCACCATTTATTTTCTGATGCAGACACTGAAGAAAGATTGCCTGTTCTGATGCCTGCACAATAGTGCCTGGCTAGATCTCATCTCAGCACAGTGTATCACTGTGCTTTCAAGCACACTCTCAAGCAGCCACTGTCAGTATGCAATTACCTGAAAGACACATCTACAAAGTGATTTCAATGCAGGGAGCTGCCTGAGAGACTTATTATACTGTAATAATATAAATATGTAAACATTGCACACTAGAAACCTTATTGATCCTTGCTACCAGACATGACATCATTATTAATAAAAATGTAATGGGAGAGCTATAAATATGCAAAATAATAGCACATTAACCTAAATAACACCAACAAATTGTACAGCTTAGCATAAAATTGAAAACCACTAACCAAACACTGTGTGGTTTGCTCATACTAGAAGCAGTCAGGAATCATACATTATGCAACAGTGCAACTGCTAACAATAGTCTCATGAAGATAATTTGGGCTAGAACTGGACAAGCTCCAGGAAATCTGCCTGGAGAGCTAATGCTGAGCTTTTCTTCTCTTTTTCAGTGAAACACCTCAGAGCTGTTTGGCCCACTATCCCAGATGAATCTTATTAAAAGGGAAAGGATAATTTGAAAAGTTAAGGAAGAGGTAAACAGCCTATAATTAATACAGACATACACAGATATATTTAAAATAAAATTAAATTTTAAAAAAAGAAACTGCAAAAACTGAACAAAAAGCAACCCCTTACCTCCCCCCCCCAAAAAAAAAAAAAGAAAAAATACCCACTAGATGAGTCCAGACAGTTTGGAAAAAGAAGAAAAAAATGAAGAAAAATGAGGAAAAATTGAGACAGTCTGTTGCCAAATGTTATTCATTAAATAAAAAGTACTACACTGCAGAAAAGAGTCCAGAGCATGTCAGACATCACGGCAAAGAAATGTTAGACTATGAATTGTTCAAAACTGGCACCATATTTTATATCCCTCTAAATACTGATGATTTACAACCTATATAAATAACATTATTAGTATAAAAGCATTTCTAATAAAGATTGGGAAGGCACACCACTAATGAAAGTGGAGAGTATGGTGCAGTTTAAGCAAAAATAAGAGGCCTAATGCAGAAATTACTTGTGGAGGTTTTTGCTTTGTGTTATGGAAGAGGTCAGACTAACTCCTCAAAATGATCCGTTGTGGCCTCAGAGCCTACAAAACTCAGACATATTTGCTGACAAAGGCTTTTCCACCTTTTAATTTTTTTTCCATTTTTTTTCCTAATGAGATGAGGCAAGATGCACCACTGAATTCTTAAAAAAAATATTCAAAAAATAACAGCATTAGTTCTGACAAGGACTCAGTGAGTCAAGGGCAGTGTGAAAATGTGAATCCCTGGCTTGTGACACTGCTGTCAGCAAGGTTGGCCTATCCCATATCCAGAGATCCCACTAGATGCTGAAGGAACCTGCCACCAGAGGCAGAACTGACAAGAATGCCTCTGTTTTATTTGGCAACTTTAATGCTCCAGAAAGAATATTTTAATTCTTTTTTTTCTCTTTTTCCAAAACATTTTTGCTAAAATTTCCATCGAATGAGAAATATGAAGAAAAGATTTAGTTTAGTTGAGTGCAAGCCAAAGACACACACAGAAAAGAACAACCTAAATATCTTTCAAATCACAATTCCCGTGATTTAGTCTTAATTGTATTTTCAGCATATTCATAACAAAGTGTCTGTTATTTGCTAAATGCAAATTACCTAATAGTACTTGAAAGGTACATAAACTTTTCACTGAAGTGAGGCTGAATTTGACCTTTGTAATGAAGTCTCAAACTAGATGAGATTTGGACTGCTCCATAATGAAATAATAAAGACTGAAAGTTAAATAAAACTTTTCTTAAAGTCACTGTGAAAGCTTTAACTAGGTTATCCTCGTCTCTTTCCTCATTATAAGTTTGAACTGTTGGTAAAACATCCGAAAAGCAAGTGTATGCTTGCTCATAATTGTTCTCTTAAAGCCACTGCTCTGATTCCTACTGCTCAGAGTGATTTTAATCATATGCAGTTTGCAAAATTCTCACGATTGTATTATGATATATGAGCTTTATCTTACATCCATAACTAAATCTGGAGGTAACCCAGATTTTCTTCAGTACTTTTCCAATTTTCACCATCACAGAGGAGAGGATTAAAAAAAGAAGAAAACACATATTAAAACCTTGGAACTCAACAGAAAAAATACCTCCAAATAATTAAGAAGTTCACCGAGAACCTAGTGGTTTGCTTTCCTCAAACTCAGCACCTGAACATTTGAAATTGTTCAGGCTATTCAGATAATGTGTACACTATTTTATGGCAGCTCAATGTCAAAGTCTGACTATATATATATATACACACATGTTAAAGCTACCCCACTTTGCCACAGCACACACTGCCAACCTGAGCTGGGTAGGCTGAGGAGCTGAGACATGGAGATGCAAAACAACTGAGCTTAAGAAGCTAGCCAGATCAGGGGCAGATGGAGGCAGAAGGCTCAGTTCTGACTGTGAAACCAAAGCCTATCCTATGAACAAACTCTTTTTTCCTTTTTTTTTTCTTAACAAAATGTCACTTTTCATTTAGTAAATGTGTTATATACTGCTATATTAAGGACATAAATATTACTGTTTCTCACTATTTGAACATAGAGAGATATTTTAGTTAAACATTAGTGCTAAATTGTATCACTTTGGCTTCCTCCCAACTGGTGTTTCAGAAATTAAGCTTACTTGAGAGAGAATTTCACAGGCAGCAGGTGATATTCTGAACTGAAACAGTGTTTGGTGGTTTTGGTTGTTCAATGATTCTCATTCCTCCCTAAGTTCTTCTTAGTGGAGGTGGAGAAGAAAAAAAGGAGAAGGAACTTATTATGTATCCTTTATGTTCATGTTTAGTTTTACAAAAACTTCTGTGGGTGTCCTAAGTTGATGTGCAGCCTTTATTCACAATATTCCCTACTTATTCATTCCTTAAAGTTCACTTAGTTTATATTGTTGGGAGTCTGGCACTGAATTTAATAGACTGGAGGAGTCTTACTTAAAAAGGACTAGATGTATGTACTAAAAAAAAAAAAAAAAAAGAAAGAAGCAAAGAATTAAGGTTTCTTATTCATTGGCCTTAAAAGAGGAACCAAGTGATATTCAATGATATTCAATGACAAGTTCAGGAATATACCAGAAATATATTGCAGATAGCAAAGTACATAAATAGGCTGTGGAATTTATGGCCAAGGGAGACCAATAATAAACTGAGATACAGGGAGGGACTACACATTCCCACAGACAAAGACAAGGCTTGTGGTTTCAGTGAGGTGAAACAGCAGTGCCTGTAGCACCTGTGAGCCCAGCACATCCTCCTCCCCAGCCATGGCCCAAGCATCAGCACTGCTCTGCTCTGTGAGCCCAGCACATCCTCCTCTCCAGCCGTGGCCCAAGCCTGCATCACCTCCCAACAGCCTACTTGAAAATGTCCGCTTGAGTCAAATCTGCTGGCCATGCTTGCGTTCCTAGAATCTGTGACACAGAAGGAGACCTCTGGGACCCTTGAATCCAAGGATGTATGCCAGTACAGGCTGTCACCTCTCAGCCCCATCCACAGGATCTACTCTGGTCTACCTTCAGGAAGCAGCTGGAGCCAGCATACACAGAGGATCTTGGAAGGAATAAGAGCAAATATATGAAAGTGCAAAAAATCAAAAGGAATCAAGGAGGGACCTCTCCAGACACGGGTGGTTTTTGCTTCACTGACTTTTTGAGCTTTCTCTGAGTAACCAGACAAGATAGACCATCCATCTGACCTGGGACTGCCATCCTTGTGTTTCTAAATGCTGAAGTGACATTTGACAGAAAAATGTGTTATACATTCTCTATTAAATAATTCAATTAATTATGTTTTGGACTCTAAGGTCCTTCTAAGGGCTAGGCATGAGTGTGCTACAGGAGCATGGCATACTTTTCTCTGAGGATTGGCTGTAAGATCACTCTATCTAGATGCAAGGGTTCAGCTTTTGCAGATGCAGACCAAGACAAGTTCACCTTTTCTCCATCAACCTTCCCACATAATGTAACACAGCCTAATTGTCAGACTTGTTACATCTGAGACAGAGATTGCACACTAGTTACCACATTTTAAAGAGTAAGTTTGAGAGAAATTCTCTTCTCCACGAAATGACAGGCAATTGCCAGAAAGGAACACAGCACTGTTAAATAGTGAGTTCTTATCTTAAAAAGAACAGAGATGACACTCATTATCATGATATTGGATTTTAATATAATGAAAACTTAAGTTAAAAAGTATTTAAATTGTCTCTGTTATTATATTCAATGCTTCTCATATAAACATATGAACATATGCACATGTATAAGTATGTGTGTGTATACATAACATCATGGCTGTGATTTTTTATTGTGCTTTTAAAAAGAGCACATCTTTGAAAGGGCAGAGCAGTTTTCATTAAAACAAGGATTTCAAGATTAGACAGCACAGTATCGTGCTGCTTTGAAGCCCCCAACAACTGAAGAAAAGATACATTCATATATTATTCTGTGTCACAGAGTTTGTCTTCTTGGATTTCAGAGCATAAAAGGAACAATTTGCAATGAGCACAGCTCCACTTCAGCATCTGAACAAACATGAATGCTGCAGATAGTTAGGGCTAAATCTTGCTATTGATTTCAGCAGGAGTTGCAGTAATAACTCTTAGACACATTAAATCCTACATTTTAAACAGTGTCTTAATTCTCATTTTCATATTTGTTTCCTGCATTAACAAAGGTTTTCCTATTATATATTGTGACATGTAAAAAAAAAGGAATTTTTTACCCTTAGCCTAACTACCTAGTTTTCAGCAGAATCTGTAATGTCTGGGTCCAGCCTTACACACTGCCACAACTGCAAATGCAAAAAGAGCCAACTGTTGCTAGTCAGCAAGGCTTATTTATGGACAGTGGAGAGAGTGGATAATAAAACATCTGAGCAAGAAGCTTATGCCAAATGACAATTTTTTTTCTTCCTGTATATTTCCTTAAATAAATTGTTTTCAAGGTAATGTATAACTATTACACATTTTCTTGGAATGAACACAACAACTTGATTTTATTTCTTTTTTACACAAATATATCTTTTAAAGAGGATACTAAGGAAATATGAAGAAAAACTTGTGGCAAAGCACTTATTTTATTTCTGCATTGAAATTTGTAAAGCCACACTTCCAAAGGAGAAGAATAGCAATAGCAAGATTTTTCATGGCAACTGTACGTGGCAACATGCTAAATATGGTGCAAAACCTTTCAAGCCTCTTGCAACAGCAACTTTGCTGCAATCAGTTCTTAGTGTTGCTACTATGGTTTGCACACTAAAATATACTCAAAACACATGAGACTTCCTTTTGGTAGAAATGGAATATCAGCCTTTGTTTGCAGTCTTTGAACCTAGTCAGGGTATGGAGAGATGGTACTGAGAAGGGAATTGTCTATGGCTCTTCTGTCAATCTTTTCTGGATTGTGGTAAAAGCCATCCAAAAAAAAAAAGTAAGATCACAGTCCTTCCTTTACCTCTGCTACTGCAGTATGTAAGGGAAGTCTGTCTTGTGGTTTTCCCACTGTCAGAAAAAGAGCAGGTCAAGGACTGACAATTAAAGCCCAATCAAGACTGCACTGGCATTGCTCCTAACTGATGTTCAGAGAGACACTGTCAGCTGTGAACTTGCCTTTGTCTCTTTGCTCTACTCGTCTTCTCTACCTCTGAGGAACTGCAGCTGGCAGTTTTCCTCAAAATGCTGGTAGTAAATCAGGATGTAAGCAGACCCTCTGTGGTCCCACAGAAACAGGCAGGCTTGTATTCCTCAGTCTGTCTACCAAGGAGCAGTGAAAACTGGCAGAAGGAAAAGTCCAAGTATGCTCATAAAGTATCCTGTTACTTTTACTGCTGGTGTTCACTATACTTTACCCTTACTGCTCTGAATTTCTCAGTTTGATGAAGAGCCTCTTAGGAAAACTAGCTACCACCTCACCCATTTGCAAATTGCTTCCCTCTCTTGCCCCATGCCTTCTTGGACTTTCCCACTCGCCAATTCTCAGTCTGCCTCTAGCATTAAGGCTGCACTGAAATTCATTAATGTGTAGTACAAAGAATCCATCTCCAAGACGCTGCAGTACACGTTTCTCATGCATTGGTACAGAGCATTAAGGACAAAGGCACATTGTACAGTAACGTGATTGGTTTTATTCCCTTGCTTATAGCCTAACAAAAGCTGGAAATTAGCTTTCAGCTCATTTCTCTTCTGCGTTTTGCAAACCTGCTTTGCAATATTTCTAGAGGACCCTTGGATACCTTTTAGACACCTGAGCTCTTGAGGTCCAATAGTTTTTTGGGCTGCAGCATCTGTCAGCACATAGTTCATAGCCCCAAGCTCCTTGTCCCCACGGTCTGCAGCAGCCAGGTCAGACATACCATCCATGTCCTGCTGCTGATTGAGGATGAAACTACACCCACAAAAGTGCCAAGGAGCAGCAGGAGCAGCGCAAGGGAGCAGCTGAGGGGCACCACAGCACAGGCAGTGTCCTTCCTGCCAGGGCACTCTTGGGCAGTGCCGAGGCATCTGGGGATAGAGATCAGGACAAAAGACCTCAGGCTGGGTAGGGCAGTGGCTTGTGGGCCATGGGCAGAGCTGGGGCAGGAACCATGCAGGCAGGTCAGGGCCAGCAGCCAGGGTGGCAGTGATCTCAGGGCCATGACCAAGTGCCCTGTGGGCCCATCATGCCACCCCCCACCCTGCAGGTGACAGCTGGGTGGCCCTGGTGATACACAGCCACTCTGACCAGTTCAAATGTTCTGTCTTTGCTCTTCACCTATGCTCTGAATCATGAAGGCAGCAATGTGAACTTACTTTTATATATGTCTAGACTGAAATAAGGCCCAAGAATGTACTTTATTCATCTCATTGCTTCTGCCTACCAGCAAGGATTTACTTACAGGCAGCTGAACCGTATCTGCAAACCCTATGATGCCGCTGGCAAACCAGGAGGGGGCAAGCTCACTCTCTCATGCCCTCCATGCTCTGGAAAGCCTGCAAGACAAACGTGAAGGCATCCCCAGCTCTTCCAGGCCTCAAACTCCCAAAAAGTGATTTGTGTTCTTTTATGAAGCAACCTCAAAGGCTAGCAGGCTGTTGTGCCATTGATATAGGTCATGCGTTAGAGAGATAAATTAGCCATCTATACCTGGGTATAGAAAGCCACTGCACCACAAATGAACAGGGAGTATATCTTCATTCCCGTAATAACACATTAGCATTCCCCTTTGAGCTGTCGTCTGTGTTATCCCCATTTTTCATATCACACGTCCTCTTTTGTAGCACCTGAAAGCATTTCTTTACTGCCAGGAAAAAATAAAAGACACCAGTATTACAATGCATGCTTATTCTCAGGTACCTGCAAAATCTGATGTTTTGACATTAAAAGTCTCTGGCAATCAGTTAGTCATTTCACAAAGACTGAATCAGCGCTGCCAAAGATTTATTGTTTTAAGTCTTTCCTATTACACATCCATTCACTTTGCCAAGCAGTGTCTTTTAGTAATTCCGTTCAAACACTCAGCACTGCTGCTGTCACTGCTGCTCTTACCCAAGCAGTACAATCAATAGATGGATGGACAAAAATTAAATCATTTAATGGGTTCTGGTTGAGTTGATTTGGGTCACAGGGTTCCCCAATGCTTTTGCATTACTTCATATTCCTGTGCTGCCACAACAATGCATGTTTCCACTTGGTTGCTATCCTACACCATGTAATAACAGAAGTTGTGGGCTGGTTGGATGATCATGTGGAGTCATGAGAGAAGCCTCTGATGTAGCTGGTCAAAACCACAGAGGTTTCTTTTTGCAGAAAGCAGCTAGCTAGTCAAAATCATTTATCTAAACATGCTCCTTCCTTTCTCTGGAGACGATCATGGCTGTTCTACAAGTGTGCACATTCTTACTTTCTCAGTATGAGCCTTGATATGCAATAGAATCCTGTGACAGAGTACATAAGCCTCACTTTCTATGCCTCATCTCACATTGAAAAGGTAGCATTTGCCAAGAATCACTGTGCTATGGGGGAAAGGAATGGCTGAAACAATTTCTTCTCATGACTTTACCAAAAATGGAGTCTTAATCCTGGAGTCATGGTATATAGAACTACCCCAAGCTCCCTAGATCCTAGCAAGACATGCATCCTTGGCTGTGGAAATAGAGATGTCTGGAACTTACTATTGGAGTTTGATTGCTGGAAATTAGAACAGAGCACTTCCCAGCCATGTGTATGTTCACTGGATCGTCCATAGGGCTGCAGTAAATTAACCAATACTACAAGAGTTCTCCAGTTTCCCAGCTGCTGGCTTAGGAAAAACACAAGGGTGATGTAAAGGCATCTATCTTCTAATATTGTTCTCTGGTGAAAGCAAAGAACCTTTTATCCCTTTCTCACAAGGGGAGGAAGGGAAACAAGATATGGAATTCTGACCAGTGGCAGGGTCTTATGGATGCTACAGAAACCAAGAAATCTACACTATTCAATATGCTGAGGGCTCTGTATCTGAATGGAGGACGGGAAAAAGTCCATACAAGCTATAGTGAGCAAGTTTCTCCCCAGAGAAGCCAGAAGTTGCTTTTCACCACATTTCCTTAGCAGGAGTCTGGCAGCACAAGTTACAACTGCTCTATGTTGCTAGAAAGCATGTGGAAAACTAAGGTAGAAACACCTGAGAAAGGGTTTGAGTTTTATAAATGAATGTAAATACACAGTTGAAGCATGTGAGAGATGAATCCAGCTGACAATATGCTAAATATTATGGTCTACTACAGAAATATGTAATGCTTATTTCACTATGCATAATCAGGTTTGGTTTTAATTTTTGCTTGGTTTTTTTACAATGTTTTATTTACTTGATGGCATGAAATGGTTTGGAGTAAATAGGCTTTTTAATCTGTTTCTAATTGGCATGTTATACTTCTGAATCAGGAATAAAAGGAATTAATAAATGTTACAAAAATTGGATTAAATATAAGATAAATTAGAATAGAGCCATTATAGTCCTTTGAGTAAGTATTTAGAAATTAAATTACAAATGTATTTGAAATGTTAATCATTTACTCAACAGGCTATAACAGCTTGCAAAGCACCATTACAACTTGTCATGTAAATTCATATTCAGACATGGAATAAAAGTGTGGGGACAAAACAAAAGGATACTGTGTATGGGCAGTCATAGCTGTTGCAGAGAAGCATTGATTCTCTGTGATAATTTCAGCATCTGTTCCAATCTTGCACAAAGGAAAACACTAAGAAAATCTGTAACTGACCAATGCAATATTCTTTTCAAAAAGTGCTCCTTGCATAACTTATGAAGAGACATTGAAAATGCCTGGTTATATCATGATCAATAGAAGAGGTCAAATGTACTCAGTGATGCAATGCTCTATATATCTCAGGTACTCCTGTCTTATTACCAGTCTCACTGAGCATAGAGGCTGCTCATCCTCACAGAGTGCTGATGAGCCACAGAAATGCCACTTTCCATCGATTACAGACAAGAAACAAAGATACACGGGGTGAGATCCTTTAATAATTTCAGCAGTTAAATCTCTCAACCACTTTGCAGTGCCCACTCAAATTCCGCTTTATAATACAAGTTCTCACAGGCCGTTGTTACTCCCATTCTGGAATAAGCACATGGGCAGACAGGGTGTCTGCTGACATCACAGGTAGTTCGAGAGGTGCCCCCCACAGAGCAGCTGAGCTGGGACATAGAGCCAAAAGCAGTGGAACATTCCTTCACTGCAGGTTGCTCTGCACAGAGGAGGTAAAATGATTCCCTACTTGCTCTGTAAGTCAGGATCTCAGCAGCCTGAGGCAGGGAGTAAGTTAATGCTGTGATGTTCTGATTCTGGTGAAATGCAAGAGCTGCAGATAGGAAACCACTAAGTGCACAGGAGGAGAAGAGTTTAGGCCTTGCGTGTTATCAACTTCAGTAGTTTTATTGAAAGCCTCTTGATATTTGATGTTACAGACTGCTGGGTAAAGATGGAGGCTTCTTACACAACACCTTAGGTGTGCCATCCTTGTGGATGCAGAGGTAATCACACAAACATGGATCCCAGAGGGTTTTTAAAAAGGTTCAGGCCTTCCTACTGTCTGTTACAGCAAATCCTTGATTTGTTTAGAGACTGACTAGTAAATCTCATCTCTGCTTGTTAACAAACTCTCCTCTACCATCAGCATGGGTGGCTGCTCCCTTACTGACCGCTGTCTAGAAAAATGGGGCATCAGCTCTCCCTGCTTTGATACCAGTAAGACAGCAAATGATCATTACTTCATAGCTCAGCATTGTACAAGCAAGATATATTCCTGCTCAGAACAATAATTTGGCTACAGCTCAAGAGCTGAGATACAGTAAAGGAGAGATTAATTAAATTACATCTGCTGCATCACTTTTGGCTTTCAAAGTCAGAAATCTTGAAAATACCTATTTATTTTCCCTAAATCCAGCTACAGTTCAAAGATACCTAATTTATTATTGATACAGACCCATAGGTATCTGCAGGAAGACACATCTTGAATATGTCAAGAGCATCCCAACACTCAGACTGTGCTCCTCACATCTACAGTAAGATTCACCTGTCTCACATGCTGAGCTTAATTGAAGATTTGAACATAATTACTGCATCCCAACTGCTCCACAGCTGGTGTCCAGAAGATGAAGGACAAAGCTGATGTCCACCTTCAGGCTGGAAGATATTGGACTACCCATCTTATGCACAGCATCCTAGCTGCTAGAACACAGACCATCAACGTGTACAAGAGTGTGAGAGTCTCCATCCTTGCATGGAATAATAGCTAGGTATTTACCAGAAAAGAAGGGGGAAAGCAAGAGATCTTGTGACTCTCCAGGCCTTGCTGCACTGACTGCTTAATATAAATTCCACCTCACAGAAACTGTAAGAAAGCTCCTCTGTTGTGCCAAGTGTGCTGGTCACTAGGGCTGGTACTGTCCCATGTTCAATAGACAGTTATTTCTCCATCCCACGCTGAAGGACCTTGGTGGGACACATTGAGAGCTTTATTTCTATAGAATCCTGCTGCTAACAGCAGCATTATTCTGCTGCGGTCAAATCCCCTCAGGTGCTGGGAGAAGCTAAAGGTTGGACTTGGCACTTAAGCACACTGTGCTACTTGGGATGCCATTGTCTAAAAAGAACTCGATGCTCTTGTTCTGTTAGCTATGTTTTATGACTGGTTTTGAGAGCAGCTGTGAAATCAAAGCCCTGTGCTTTCCAGATGACAAGACACTAACCAGGTAAAGAGGCCCAAGTAAAGCGCCAGACTGCTCAGTGATGTCAAGTCCAAAACATTTACGCGCAGGCTGCAGATCAAATGCAAATTTTACTGGCAAGAATTTTGGCTTCTATATTCTGTAGTTATTTCCAAGGCTAGAGCAGCTGCAAGCATCTATGAGAACAAAGATTTTGGATCTGGGACACTTGCATGGCATTTTAGGAGAAAAAGACCACTTATGAGCTATGCCTAAGTGACTGTTGTTTCCACTAAAAAGCACTAAAACTCCAGAATCACTCTGTGGACCTTGCCATAGAGAAATGAACAGTCTTTAAATTCCTTCCTACCCCTGAGCCTCCCAGAGGGGCAAGGCAATTATTTACAAAGTCAATTGGCCCGTGACAGGGAGGATTGGTTTTTGTATTGTTTTTCATTCCCAGCTTCACTCTCATGCCTCTCTTCAGGACTCGTGCCTTTCTTCACTTTGTTGCTTAAACAATATACATCAGGCATATTTAAGTTCACTGTTCCCCACGGGGAGCTCTTGCAATTAACTCGCTGTCCTGGTGTGTGGATAAGTAAATCGGGAATGGGCAATGCTTGATTTGTATTTATGGTGAGCAACTACTGTGAAGCCTAATAAAAAAAAAAAAAACCAAAACACAAACCAACAACAACAACAAAAAGGAAAGTTTACTTTAGAAAGTAGGTTTTTAAATACCCACTGAAGCCTTATGCCAGGTCTTCAGATTGAGTTCATCAGTGTTATCCACTTGACTTCAATTTTTATCAGAGATTTTGCCTTCAGCGTAATTGTTTCAGTTTTCCCTACTTGTAGATCTGGAGTCCTGTTCACAGTACATATGTTATAAATGGCCAGATACAGGGACCTCTAAAATATTCTAAATTTGATCTTTTTTTTTTCTATCATGAGAGAATAAAAAGGTAGCAATATTAAGTAGGGCAGGGTTATTGTAATATTCCCAATGCATACAATCATGGTTTGTCAGAGGCTGAACATTTTCTTTCCACTTTTTCCTTAATTTTACAGATCCTAGCTGATGGAAAATTTCATGTTTGGCCTTACTTTTGGTTGAGCAGCTCTGAAACTCAATATGCAAGGTTTGTGTTTCTTTAGAGGGCTGCATGCCATGCTTCTAATAGAAATACCTCACTCTTGCTCACTCTGACAAGAATATTTCAATCCATCACTGACAAAGCTCAAATCAAATCAGATATTAATCAAAGACATATTTTTCTTCTTCTTTTTTTTTTCCTCTAATTTGAAAGAACTCCAACAATAGAATAAATTCAGCGAGAGAAAAAATCACAAGAAAATGCACATCAAAACTACTGGAGATGTTTTTGCCAAAGGCAGTGCCCACATCATTCTCTTCTACTTTCCTCCATTGCACGAATTAACATGAGGTTCAGAAGGACTGGCCCAGGGGCCATGTTATTTTCTGGGTTTTATGGGACAACTCCTGAGAAAGTACCAATGGCTCAACACCTAAAATTGACCCAGAAAATACAGCAAAACCCATGCTTGTAGATAGAAGTCCAGCCTTTTAAAGAACCAGGACCCTAAAAGGCTCTGGGACTCGCTGGAGTAGTTACAGAGGTTAATCCCTTAGCAGGGTAAGTTACAAGACAGCACTGGCTGTTTCTCATCCCTAAAATATAAAGTAATTCTCTCTCAGTTCCCCTGTATTTGCACAGACACCCAGCTCTTGGACTGACATGGCAGAAGCAGATCTTCCCAACAAGGGAGATAAATTGGAAGGTTCTTTCCCCTTATAAGGAAAGAAAAAAAAAGGGAATGGCAGGATGAATGCCTACTTGCATACAGCTGTACAGACACCAGACAGAGGATGATGTCTTGAGTACTCCACAGCTCTCCCGACTCCCTCACCTTACCCCAGTTTCTGTTGGTTAACATCAAAATCCATCCTAAAAGAGGACTTATTCTATTTTATTTTATCCTGCTGCTTGGACAAGTGCATAGCACTACTATGAGAAGGATGCATTTTTCAATGACCATCAATTTCAATGTCTAGTCAGGGACAAAATCAATATGCCAATGCCAGTAGCAGAAGGCAAAAATATGCACGTATAGACCTGACTGAGAGTTTTCACTGTCCCACATCAGGACTGTATGAGGTTCTGAGTGTTCCAGCACTGCATAAAGGATCCTTCTATGACATTTTTATTTAAAAGAAGAGCTGGGAGTGCAGAAAGGCACCCACACAGGTTTCCTTTCCCACATTCCTTCCAGAGTATTTCAGAATTGCATTTCACACTTCTGTTTTGCATGAGCTGTTCAGCATCCCTGATTCTGCTTCTCCTAATGGTTCAGCACGCTTCTTGAGTAAAGTGATACACATTACATTTTATTTTTCACATAGGAATCAAGATAAAGGACTTTAAATTATACTAAGACAAGGGTCTTTATATTAAACTATGCAGGCAACCCTGTGTATTTATTAGCATAGCTCCTTTGGAATCAAAAAGCTCTGTCATTTACTGGCTGAATATCTGGCCATATTTGAAATTCAAGTGTAAAACTTGCTGCTGATGAACAGTGGAGCAGCTTTAAATAGTAAATATGATATGTGGAAAATGTGGATATGTTTTAAAACTTTTGTAACTGAAGATCTACAACTCCCTTGCACTCTCTTTGTCTTTCTCTGTCTAACATAAAGAAACATCATTTTGTTATACATAGTGAGATGGATATGTACTGCATCTGGGACCAGGCTTCCTCTGCAGATGAGTGAGAGAAATCCCAAGCTCTTAGAATTGCAGTTTTATAGCAAATCTTAGAAAACAATTTCAGACTGGTTTTTATGTCCATATTACAATAGCAAGGTGTAAAGAGAAGAGGTTCTCATTTTTTAAGCAGTATTTTAAAGTGAAAGCAACGTGACTTAGTGGCTCTGGTATGTTCAATTCCGAGTTTCAAGTCTCAACTTCAAGAATATTTTTTATGCAAAAACAATGCAGAAAAAGACATGCAGCCAGGAAAGCATGCAGTCCAGGTAGATAGGATATAAAAATTATATAATATATCCATATAAAAATGGGCATAAGTTTTCTTTTTCTTAGAGTGAAACATATATAGTCAGCTATCCATCTCAGAAAAATCTCCCTTATTCTCCCTGTTCTCTCCAAGGATCACTAGCCCTTCAGCTCCTAGTCAGATAACGACAGGTACCCTCCAGATTTCCCTCTCATAGGCAAGTGAAATTTTAGTTGTGTTTTAGTTGTGAGACCTAGTAGCTCATACTCAGCCAACTCCCTGCATTACAATCAACAGAGATTAAAGAACATACTACTTACAGCATTTCTGCAGCAAAAGAAGAAACACCTTTTCATGTAAAAGCCATCCTGGGAAGAGTTCACCATGAGAAGCTACAGCAGTTAATTCCCATTTTCAGCTTTGCAAGGACACCTGGACAGAAGTAGAGACCACTGTGAGAGATAAACAGAAGTGATACCTACAAGTGCTGGATTTCTAATCAAATCTATCAAATTAGTCACTTGGGGAAGATAAGTCTTGTATGGGATCAAATAATGACACATGACTTACATGGATCAGCTCTCTGCCTCTCGCTCATCCATTGCTGTGCAAGGCACAGGCTCCTACCTCAGCACCAGCTGCACAAGTCTAACTGCACTGGAAAGGTTGTGCATTTCTACCTGGGATAGCCTGAGCCTCAAGATTTTGGTGCATGAGCCCATGGAGTCTTGAGGAGGAGAAGCCAGTGAGAGCCACCCAGTCTTGTGTCAAGGACCATCCATTCAGCTTCTCCTCCAGCAAACTGCCCAGATGAGGCAAGTGAACTCTACTGTGGGATACCAACATTGCGATTTTGTCACATCCATGAGGCAAGAACCTGTATCAGTACACCTAACTCGTACTTTCCTTGCACTGGTCCAGCTTCTGAACTATTTCTCTGCCTCAGTACTCTCTTTAAAGACAGCCATGTTTCACTGGAAATTATTGTAAAACAAAGCTTTGTGTTGATGTAGGATGCCATCCTCAAGATGTAAATGATGTGAACAAATAGACAGGCATAATTTCTATATTTTCTCAAAGTGAAACAGGTTCTCCCCCTTTTCTTGGCTCCTTGCCTCACATTAATCCTTTTCCACATCAAATGCACAAATTCATCATTGACTGTTCTTCAGCGAATTAATGCTTTCAGCAAAGCACTGCAGTGACAGGCATGCTGTGCAGAGATGTTCAAAGATTCCCCAAAATGGCACTGATGAGGATACTCTTAAAGGAGGGATGTGACCTATGAAGGGAAACATGCCAGATTGCAATTTGCTGCAGCACTAAAGGGTCACTAAAACCACAACTCTCACCTTTCTTCACATTATTTTTAGATTCGAACCAACTCAAGATGACAACTGCATGATTAACACTGAATCATTTTAATGACAACACATTGCTGACAAATTTGTGTAGTGTCCTAAGGGTTTTTTCTTGTAATTAAAATGGGAGTCAAGAGCTGTTTGGGCAAGAGGTTCATATTAAAAAAAAAAACTTAAAAATTTAAAACAAACAGTACAGACTATGAAGAAAGATAGTCATTGCCAAACAAAGTTTCTGTGGAGCATGTGTTTCCAGTTTCAGAGTTGACATAAAAACAGAAATTTTGCAATTATATTTTTATTTTGATTTTCTAAACATCTTAGGAAAATTTTGAGCCATTCAAAGAGCTCACCAATAGGAAACAATACAGGACAGATTCAGTCCCTTTGAGACAGACTTCCAATCTACAGAAGAAATGCCTCTGTACACAGCATTTGTTGAATTAAGTGTGCATACTTCGTAAATCCAATCAGACTTTAATCCTCTAGCACAGAATTTTTTTTTATTATTATTTAGTGAAAAAAACCCAAGAAGATCTTGAAGAGAAAGTGAAACAAAACACTTTCTAGTGGAATGCAGTGCCCATTGGGTTAGAGTCTTTAATGGGCTTTGTATGAGTGAAAGTCAACTGACTTTACTGTAGCTAAAGCTGAAATGTGAATGAGAGATCTATAGAAATATGTGTTTCAGTACAATCAGTCGATTAAGCAATCTCATTGTTCAAACACTGCTAAATGCATTGCAGTTATGAGATTTTAAACATCAATACAGTTTTTAAAAGTCAGTATATTACTTTCTCCTCTGGAAATTTATTGCAGTCTATCTAAACGAGAATTAGAGAACTCCTGCTGAGCAATAAATGCATTGAGATTGAATATAATGAAGAAGATCAAGGAGTTCAACCCAGCCACTGAGCCTAGTCATCATAAAGATTCCTTTTCTTGATGGGAAACCTCCAAACTCTTTGTTAGTGTGTCCAAATGAGGGCAGTGATGGATACCCAAAGTCAAGGTTACTGGGAGTCAGAGCAGTTTCTCCTAGAAAGAGGAGTTACAAGGATTCAACTAAAATATCTCAAATTAGGAAGGTCTATGGGAAAACTATCTAGTCCAGCCTGTGGGTTCTCACTCAGTACTAGAAGGCTTCTGCACATTAAATTAATTGCTAGTTCACTTAAAATTACTAAATATTTCCCTAGCACTTCAGTCAGCTTGCCAGAGGGTGCCACTGAATTAACAGACTGGGCTGAATTTTTAATAATTTCATGATCTATAAAGCATCAAATATAAGGTGTTGCAGGAAGTAAGATAAGCCCTCAAAGGCCCTCTTAGCTAGTCTTTATTAGGAGATAGATTAGGAGAAAGACTGCAATGGATTCCTTTCCCTGGTACTTTGATGTAAATAAAGGATGAATCACTAAAGTGCAAAAACAATGCAAAATCTGAATCAGTCTCAGTGATCTTTAAAACTGCACTGACAATTGTTAAATATAAAGCAGCATTTTCCTGTATGATCCTTTTTCTTAGCCAGCTCTTATATTTACTGCATCATTTTTTTCAGCTTTGTTGCTGTAGTCTCAGCAATTTACAAGAAGAGTTTATGAAGCGCAAATATAGGCAGCAGGTAAAGGAGCTGGGCAGAGGAGGCAGAAAAATTTCAGATGAAGGGGAAGGAGAGGTCTGCCATTGCCAACTAAGGAGGGTCAGAAGTGTCTGAGATGAAATTAGTAAATACTATTATTACTTTTGTGCCTTTTGTGGGTTTAGACAAATGTCTGTTGCTAATGGGAAGTAAAGGGAATTTTTAAATTGGAGAGGATTTCAAGATTTTAAAAGTTAGATTCATATAGACAAGAAAAAAAGATTGAAATATTTCAGACTTCTACCACAAAGAAAATTCTGACAGGAATTATTTTCCCCACATTCTATACTTTCATTTAGAACAATTTCTTCAAAAAGAAAAGTTAGAATGTTGTAGTTAAAAGAAAACAATGCAGTACAAAGAAGATATTATCTGTCCCTTCTTTCCCCCTCTTCCCCTAAAACCCTCCTCCGAATCCCTTTTCTTTGGATTCTTTGGGGAAATAAACATAATAAGATATATTAACTCAAAAGAAAGCTATTTCCCAAGACCAAATGGTCTGCCAATGTTTTCTTTAAGATAGTTTATTGCTACTGCAATTGAAAGTGGAATACCTAGAACACCCACTGGCACGAAATAGGGCTGATACATTGTTTGCTCCTAAGTGCAATACTGCACATGCATTCTCACGCAAAACTGCTCTGGAGAATAGGAGGGAGTCTATCAGGAAACAAAAAGAGCAAGTAAAATTGTTTGACTTGCAGCTTGCTACAAATCTTTTGAGGTGGTAGACAATATGGTAGCCAGTATTTATTATTAGTGGACTAGCATAGTACATTAATGAACTTGGGCTGCTCACTGCAGATGGGCTGCACCACTCCTTCCCAGTGATTAAAAGCTACAGAGCAAATCTGAACCACTTTGCAAAATCTGTGATTGATGTGAACACCAAGCACTGCAACCTTTCAAATGATAATCAAGCACATATAAAAAAACTAGGATACTTAATTTCTTGTCTTGGAACTTGTCTTTAAGGCTCCAGTGATGCTGTAAGCCTTTCAATGGACACTCCAGCATGCAATGCCATTGTCAGTGCCAATGACTTCAGGCACATAACTCTACACATCTGCAGCATGCTGCAGGGTCAAAATATTATGGTTGTCTTCCCACATAAAGTCTGAACTCCCCACATAAGAAACACCGAGGTTCCTACTAGATGTGAGAATGGCCTGATACATTTTTGGTAACAATTCTACAAAGGGAATGCTCAAATATATGCCCAAGGTTTGAGTATTAGTTAGCTTTCCACACTGAAAGCTAAGGACAGGGGAGAGTTGTATGGTATGAGTTTTAGAAAAATTCATTTACATTACAATGGCATATTTTCTGAGCACAGGAAGATAATCCCTGCTCTAGAGTATAAAGTCTAGAAAGACAAAGATAAACAAGAGTCACAGAAAATAGACACAATAAACAAATAATCTTAATGGTAATCGCCAGTAGCTCTTGTTAATTACAGTCTCTCTCCCCTCACCTTCCTCTTCTTTTACTTGTTAATTCAGTTAATGCACTACAGTCACTGTCTTTAACAGCTACTACAAATTACAATGCACTGTATTTATGTCTTTCTTCCCCCAGCATTCACCTCCCTTTCTCTGCACAATTCATCCATGAGATAAATCTCCAGGATGGGTAAGAGATTTAGCCTGATAAAAGTACCTTACTCTTCCAAGGTAGCTGGCTCCTCCATCTATCATGCAAATTTCTGGCAGGTTTCAAAACCTTTGCTCAGCTCCCATCTAATCTCGTAAACCTCTGCACTGCTGCCAGTCTGAATTGCCAAATCCACCTAACCACTGATACCACCCAACAATCTGATAAACTGCTCAGGGTTTTGGCTCAGCTTTCGCAAAGGGGTTCTCACAGTGGTCAGAAGAATATTTTAAAATGACTCATCTCTTAGTCTGGGCAACAGAGCGGAGTACAGGGAAATTAGGTAGGGATTTAGCCCTAAAAAAGAGGTCCTGTCCTGGTGTGGGATAAAAACTGGATCTGAGACCTTCCACATACCACAGAAGAGCTCAAAACAAGCTATTCTCTTTGAGTAAAACAGTTCCCCTAACTGCTCAATTACTTTGCATGAATAATGACAGAAGAGTGACTTGAGGATACCATGGACCTGGTGGCTGTCCTAATCACTGGGCTCTGTAATCAACCTTTCTCTTGTTTAATGAATATTTAATGGTAATACTTCCTTTCCACATAGAGATGTCATGAGGAAAAATTATTTTAGCTTGATAGGTACTCAGATACCAGACAAAGGAAACCATCTAAAGTATAATCAACTATCCAACAGATTAAGGGTATCAAAGACCAGGAAAAAAAGACAGATTTTTATGGTAGTAGAGGTGAATAGGATTGTATTTTCATTTAGATAATGAAACAAGTAAGTCATGCCTCAAATAAAAAAAGGAGTGAGAGAAGAAACAAAGGACTAAAATATTAAAATAGAGCAGAATGGAATTTTCAGTAAGCAATTTGACAGGGATGAAAACTCTGGTGAACAAACAAACTCCTTTTTTATGCTTTCAAGCTCTACACCATTAGATGAACTCTTCTTTGCCAGCTTGTGCAGCTGACAAGTGCCTCGTTACACTTGTGAAAGAATGTAAGGATTTTAAGAAAATGTCTTACTCTTCAGCTCAGCTCAGCAGGCTGAAAGTTCAGAGGGTAGGAAACCATTTACCATGTGAATAAACTGCAAAATGCCTTTGAAAATTACATTTTTAATTACAGTTGACATTTCTGAGCCTCCTGCTGATGGTATCTCTCTAAAAGAAAAAAAAAAAGCAACAAAATTCGAGACCATGAAAACACTATAGGAGAAACTGCACAATTCACAAGTTACTACTGATAGAGGCATTGACTTCACATTGCTACTCACCAGTTTTGTCTCAACACCTCTCACACATTAATCAACTTGACCTCACATAAAATCTCTGAAATAACAAAGCAGCAGTATCCTTGATTTCCTGAGAGACCTCAATAGCAAATTCTAATGCTCAGCTTTGTTGTTGCATTACTGTATTATTCCACCACCTGTGATCCAAACCTCTGTCTTTCTGTGGTTCCTCCAGCATCAGGGATATACTCCTCAGGGCTGAATACCTTCAATGGAATGGGAAGCTTCCTTGCTTCCCTCTTGGAGATACAGTCACAGGAAAAATCTGGATATGCAGAGGGAAGACAATCAAGGAAAACCGAGACAAGATCTTTGAAGCCCAGTCATTTGGGGCTGAGAGGACTGAAAGTCAGTCACTGCAGTCTGAGCCTAGAGAATTGCAAATAGAGCCAGGCAAGACACTGGGAAACCTTAAAAAAAAGAAGGCCCACTGACTGTGTAATTCATCTGCCCTTGCCCTTGTTTTTCAGCTGCCAGACTAAGAAGAGACTGCAGAAAATCTGCCATGCCTGAACAACCCACAGAAGACCCCAGTCTTGAGCACTCAAAACTTATTCATCACTTCTCTTTGGCAAAGGTAGAAAACAGTACTTTGGAACAGGAACATTTTCCCAGCTGCCATGACTTCCCTTACTCCACAAAGGAAAAGCCCTGAGCACTATGGGGTATATAGGAGTTTAAATCAATTTTGTCTTCGTGTTTTCACTCCAGTCTAGCATCTACTCAATTTAATCTGAGAAAGTGTGAGGACCATCTCTTGAGCTGCTGTGACTACAAAATTGTGTATTAACATGCTAGTAAGCAAAATCCTGCTAGGCAGTACTCCCAGTTCCTGGAGCACAGTTGCCTGTGCTGAAGCACTGTTAAAGCAGTGCCTGGAACACATTTGACCTATGTTAACCAATATCTTCCTGAACAAGACACAGTTGCAATTTGTGAGTCAAAAGCAGGCAAGGACCTTTTTTACATGTAGCTACCTGATTCCAAGGCATTTCTTTATGTGGAAGCAAAGATTTCTGTTATAGTTGGGCTCACTAGTCCAGAACTTCCCAGAATCATTAAATTCACTAGAGAAGACTAGTAAATTTAATGATTCAGACATGCAGCAATGAAAGCCACATGTGCCATTGAATTCTTGCAGAGATGCCTCAAAATCAAAACATGTGTCGTGCTCACTTTGCTCTGGTCTGCTGAATTGAATGTAAGCTTTCTTGGCTTTTAATTATAAAAGTATCCTTCTAATACTTCTAATACAAACCATTAACAGAAACCAGCATGTTCACACCTACAACATTTGATTTTGATCTTCATCAAACTTGGTGCCAAAAAAACCCAACTCTTTTGACATAGCTACAAGTTAGTAGGAGTGATTAAACAACATGAACATGAACAGCATAGAGCCATATGAACTGGATCTGTTCCCAGATATCTGTACTAATATGATCCTAAATTCATCACCATTTATTTCCTCCAAATATAGATAATTACTTTATTTTAAAGGAGTTAGAACTGACTGGGAGCTGAGAATATTATATATCTCATCTGCTAAGAGCTCTGTCTAGTCCAGTCACATATGCCTCCATCAATGAGCAGCATCAGTTTAATATGTGAGCAATTCCTGACAGACATTGGTCAGATAAACTGTGCCTCCACAGTGAGTTCATACATGATCTTGAAGAGTCAGCAAATGGCATCAAACATGTAATTTTAGAGCTTTTCCACAAATCTACTTATCCTTCATTACAACATTTCAAGGTGTTAACTCTAGCCTTGTAAATGACCAGTCTTGAAAGCTTAAGCGCTAACAAATCACTTTTATGCTAGATAGATGAAAAGAAAAGCTAAGACAGAAATTCAAATTTAAAATCAGCATATTTTAAAATGACCTATAATTCAAAAACCTCTGACAGTGTGCCTTTGGACTTTGCAGAGATATTTCTTTTCTTTTGTAGGAATTGTGGCAATTTCCTGGCCAAGTTAAGGTGCTAATTCAGGAAAGCATCACCATTCAAAACGAATGTAAGCATATGCCTAACTTGAAGCATGCACTTGAGTATCTTTGGCTTAATGATAGGATCTAAGCACATATTTACATTTAAGCACATGTCTGAGTGCTTTCCTCCATAGAGACAGATTTAAGCTTGTGCTTCAGTGCCTTCACTGTCTAATTTTCCATGACAAAGCTAAAGGCAGATGTAAAATGGTGTGTTGGAATGGAATCTGCTTGCCAGGCTAAGTGCATATAGACAATCAACCTCTACAAAATTATATGCAAACATAAAGGTACACAGCTCATTAGTCGGGTACTGAGGGGCAGAGAGACAATGAGCCTCTGAACTGTGATCCCAGCTCACAGAAATGACAAAGCTGGGTCTTTCAGCTGACTGAAGAAGTGATGGGAGAATACTGAACTTGTATCCACCTTAACTGAATCTGAGGTTAAAGCAAGAGAGGAAATAAGAGAAGGCACCTCTTTGGATTTGAGTCAAGCTCAGAACAAGATGGGTATTATATGGGGACAAACAGGCTCAGGCTATCAGTGGCTACTGTTGCTCTGATTTCTCTGGAAAAAGGTGCAAGGTTGTGGCAGCATGACAAAAAGGAGAGAGTGATGACTAGAAAGATCTCAACATTATTGTTTCCTGCTTCACTGGGACTTTGAAATATCTCCAGTAATATGAAGTAAGATATTCCCACGGTATGGTGTTTTGGCAAAATAAAAAGAACAGCAGCTGTTAGAGGATCTGGTAATTTTGAGATTTTTTTTTCTCCTCCCACTCCCTCAGCGCCCCCACCCCCTCTGCCCAAATACATAATAAAGTCAAAATACCTAACATCTAAAGTTATTTGTTTACAAAATTGTTGGTGCGTTTTATCAATTTTTTCAATATTTCTCTTTTACTGTTAACCACAATAAATGACTGAAGCTGTGATTGATTGTACTGAGGAATCAAGGTGACACAGATAGTGTAGACATCTTGTTGATGCATCTCCAGAAGAATTTGGACTCAAAAATTTCTCCACTCTGACATGCAGACCCAGTCAGGTATATACACCATTACTGTACACGCCTATAACCTACTCATTCAGCCTATATGAAAACCAAGGGAAAAAAGAGAAGCAGACAAACTCCCTGCATTGACACAACTGAATTTCATCAACTGAATAATGTGTAAAAGCAGCACATAAATTAATCCCAGGTACCCAAACTGAATAAGACAGAAAACTGCTGAGACAGGTCTAAACACTCATTGAAGTTCAGCACACTGCTACTGGTATTTGTAAGGTTGCTGAAAAGATGCCTTAGACAAGTTTTAAAGTGCCTTTCATTACACAGTCTGAAGGGATGAAGTAGTAACATTTCTTGCTCCTCATAACTGACCCTCATCGCTGAGAATAAGTGAAATTACTGCAGCTCAAGTACATTTGTCATGCAAAAGACAACTACATCAGGACAGAATGGTTGTCCTTGACACACCTTTTCTGAATCCAGGAGCCAAACAACAAGTTATTCAGAGCAAATTTTCTTGTTATTGCTAATATTCTATCCTTTATTTGCTACTGTTGATAATACTGCTTGTGATTTTTCAGTATTTTCATAGTATTCATTCTACGAAGGTATTGAAGACTTTGTTTTCTAGTAGAGACGAAGGTATAGAAAGACAGAGTTATGAAGGTATAGGAAGATCTCTTAAAGACATGTCCATACCTAGCTCAGTTTTCTGAGTGAATCTTGAATGGATTCAAACTAGAAAGATGTCTCTCCAGAGAACAAAGTACAATAATCCTAAGGCTCAACTCATTACAGTAGGCTGACTTGGAAGAAGTTTGGGGATAGTACAAGAAAAATGCAGCACAGTATTAAAAAAAAAAAGAGCATGCATACTTTGTAACCTCAACTGAACAATTAAGTATATACTCATAATTTTTCTCATAATGTTATTATATAGTTTGTAGCATGTTCTACTAGTACTGGAAAACATTTGCTTCTGAAAATAGATATTTTTTTCATGAATCATAGCTGAGCTGCAAGCCAAAATCAGTATTTTAGATGATACAAAAAAAAAAAGTCATAAATACAGAAAATACCATGAAACCAATGTGCTAAAGTTAAAATACATAAACCCCATTTAATATATATATTGCATTTCCTTTAAAAACAGTCATCTTTCATATCCATCAACAAAACAGACTGAGATGCAATATGTAGCAATAACTGGACAGTCTTGTCTCTGTGCATCACTCAGCCATTTCATTGCTAAACAAAAATAAGATTATTTTGAAGGATAAACAGATCATTAAAATGAGCTAGCGATGACTGTTCATCTCAAAACTATATTTTTGTACTTAATTTGGTGTTCCAAGTGTATCTCTTAGGAAAATTTCTTTCTCATATAAATAGGGAGACTAAGATAACTGAGTAATTGTCTAAGTTGATTATCTAGGTAACTCAAAATTAGTAAATATAAACCTACACCTCTCCTTTTTGTCCATCACAAAATTTTTGTGATGAGCCTGTTCCATAGTCAGGTAGTGATTTAAAGTAAGACAGAGAATGCTGTGTGCTGTCCTTGGGCGCTTGCCTCTCAGACAAAGATGTACAGCTGTCTTTGTTTGATCTTTCCATTTATACTGCATCCTCAGTATACCAGATGTACACTATGCAAGTGGGTCTTATTAGCTCTGACTGGAAGAACTGGGGATACAGAAGTGCACTGAAGGAAACACCTGCTGAAAGGAAGGCATATCACTCAGGACAGGCTGCTGCTGTACTGAGTGGTACTAGACATTGAGACCAGAACGACATTAGCATCACCATGACATGGGAACATGTGAGTTTCTATCAGCATTAGCTTTAAAACCTAGATCACTCTCTCGTGCACAGGTAATACCAGATCCTGCTCTCTTAAACCTCAGCTGACAGTCCACTGCATGTGCGTGGACATGGACATGACTCAGGCATCCACCACTTATAAACCTCCAGGCTTGCTCTCCAAGGCTGAAAGACAAGTGTCAAAAACTTCAGAAATCACTAACTGGAGCAAAACATTTTGTATAGGTGAATTTCAAATTTTTCTACCAGACAACTGTGATCTTAGAACATAGTTTAATATATCACTGCAAAACAACTCATGTAATTTTAATTTTTGACTGCTCCAGTATGTGAGTTTTGCATCAGCTTTTGGCACTGAAGGTGGGTTTGGATGACAAAGTAATGTCTGCAACGAAACATGTTTCCCTTCCAGTATGTCATTTTTTTATGTGAATAAAACCTTTGCTATCAGATGCTGAAGTGCTCAGTGTTTAAGGTAGCATTGCTGTAAGCAAGAGTGAATGGAAGCATATGGAGATCAATTGAGTTATTCATAAGGTGCCACCACAACAAACTAAGCAGGCCACCTGCTGTTTCACTGCCTCAAGAGGCTTTTCTCTACAACTCATTCTAAAATAATTTGGTGGCAAGGTTGGCACTGAAGTCAGATTATAAACTGGAAATTCAGCAAAAAACTCACCAGGGTTGTGCAGGCAGGGGTGTTTACTTACATGCATTCCTCTGTGTCTTTTTTGCATACATGTTGCCTGCACAATTTAGCAACACTGCATTGCTGCTTTATAGAAATACAGCATGCAAAAATAAAATAATTCCGCAATTAGGGCTCCCACAGCAAATTTATCTACCACTTTGCAAATGCTGCACATTTTATAATAAATGTTAAATAATAAAGCAGTACAGTTAACAGGGAACAGAACATATCTGACAAGGAAAGAAGTAATAGAGTGTGTTGCACTTCATAGAACTGGTTTCCTTCAGCATTTTCCCCTAAGCTCCATACTCCATGTATAATCATCCTTTGCCTTCTGTGGGCTAACTTCATCCTGTTCTTGATTTTGGCCTGCTCAGTTGATGTAAAACATTTGCCATTACTGAGTCTCATTGTGGCTGGGCTAAGGACCCAGAGCAGAGAATAATTTAGGTTGGAAAATACCACTATTAAAGTCCAACCATTAACTCAGCACTACCAAGTCCACCACTAAACCATGTGCCTAAGTACTAAATCTATACAGGTTTTAAATCCCTCCAGGGGTGGTGATTCAACCATTTCCCTGAGCAGCCTGTTCAGTGCTTGAGAACAATCAATCTGACAGACTTTTGTGTTTCCTCACACCCCCTCTACACCATGCTGGTTTTCTCACTCTCAAATGCCAGGTCTGAACATCTTCCCACAGACTTCCAGATCCATCACCTCAAATGGACACATATAGTTGGAAAATTCTACTCTGTCATATGCACCAGTCTCTCAAAATTTAGCAGAGGCTTACAGACAAACTTAGGTCATGGTTTACCTCCATACAAAGTTCACTAAGATGCCACGGTATTCACCAGTTTTAGGCTTTTGTTTGAGTGCATGGTTTAATGGAGCCCCTGGTCCATCATTGTGGATTTAAAACCTGAGCATAAAATACATGTCAGCAGCTTTAGGGTAACCTGATGTGTTTTTAACCTCCCCAATGAAGTCAGCCTCTTCTCTGCTTCCTCAACTACTCTTTATCCCCACCAATCCTTTCACCCTCATGGCACACACGTGCTCCACACACCACGCACATCTCCTACCTCTTGACTGATTCTTTGTCTCTCACTTCCCACCTCTCCCTCCAAGAACCAGCTCCTCAATCTTATTTATTCTCTACAGCTTCTCTGCTGCTTAGGAACTTGTAAAAGAGGGGGAAAAATGAAGTGGATTAAGTGTATGTGAGAGCAGTTGTCTCTGCTTTCAAGCCGTGCCAACGCTGCAGTCCTGTCCCACTCAGCATGGACAGCCTAGAGAGAAACAGGCTTTTGGAGGGGGGGAAATTAGCTGCTAAATTCTATCAAATCTGCAGGAAGCACACAAACTGCAGGTTTCAAAAGAGTTCAAACAGAGCAATGGTGTGACTGAACTCCTAACTAGTGTATTGTAAGTGTATTTTTCATCTTAATTGTTATCAACCTATAGGATAACACTGCTGTGTTCACAGCTGTACTGTACAGGCTGCCCAAATCATCCAAATCCCACCCCCAAACCCTCCCTTATTTATTCTGGTGTGTGTTGTGTTGTTCAGGGTGGTTATCACTGTCCAAAGAACTGTTTTATTTTCTGCTGTGTGTTGTATTTTTCAGCTCTTTAGCCGGACTATTACAGTCTCATGCTGGGCTGTCAAAACAACTCAATCTGTGCTGACTAGCTAGAGAGAAACATATAGTTTCCATCCAGTGCCTCCAGAGTAGCAGTTCAAATAGGGAAGCATCAGGGACTGTGATCTGAATATCAGAGGATCACCACAATTAGAAGCTTTAAAAAAGACTTCTGTGAGTAATAAATTATTCATAGCTTCAAACTATCTTAGATAATTAAAATTGCCTGCTTTCAGCAGATATGCCATCTACTACAATGCTCCCCGCTTCTCACAGATCTGATTGGCACTATCTCTTTCAGATAGCTGTATCCACTCCGTGTTTATAGGTTTGACAGGTGCACTACGCATACCCTGTGCTGTATTATTCACTTGTGCATGTCTGTGCGTGCATGCACATAAAAACTCTGACAAGAGAAGTCTGCTGTTGTGCTGGGAGGCTGACAGCAAGTATGCTAAAATACAACAGGTTAGGCTTAGCCTAATATGCCACAGAAATAGCATCTCGTGTAGATAAAGGCCCAGAGAAGCCAGGGTGCAGGGAATAAATAGCAAATGCTATGATGGGAAGAAAGGCAAGTGAAATCCTCTGTTCCATGAAGGAGCTGACACCAAACACATTACAATACCTATTGACAGTAACATGAAGCTGGATTTCTTCATTGAGGTGATGTCTGAAGTCTGTTGAAATATAAATACAGTGATTTTGGTTTTCCCCCCATTCTCTTTGCAAACCACACACAGAAGACATAGTCTTTGGAAATTACCATGTGCCAAGGGTGACAATATTGTTGCTCCTTAGCAATTTAAGACATCATTTATTAACCCATTAAAATTGAGGGAGATAATATATTTTTCCAAATCATGGTCCTGAACTTTTAACTTGAAGAATATTTTAAAAATTAGGAAGACTTTTCAATACTAAGAGGAGTACAGAAATTTCAGTTTGGAAGACTGAAACTTTTCTACAGTTAAGAAACAGTAAAAGATTTTACTATCATTCTGCACTATGCAAACTTCCAAACTCATACTACTTCCATTCTTAAGCATCTATAAAAAGAGAGGCTTACAAGAAAATTAAATCACTACATGTAACCTAGTGGAAGTATTGGTTAAAATGCATAGGTTATGAGGTGTTTGCAGACAGAAAGAAATCATAATTAAATTACACGCTTATATGGACTAAAATGACCATTTAAACCATATACGATGTTCTTCCTATCTATCTCAAGCAACTTGCGAAGGGGGGTTGGTTTTAATTTATTGTATTTTTTTAATTGAAGTAAACCTCTTTCATTTGTGACTCATTAGCTTACCCTGGTTTCTCATACAATACAATATGAGGATGTGATAGCTCTTAAAATAGTAATTTCTTCTCCTTTGTTGACATCTTCTACCAGTTCAAGCAGGGTGACAAATGAAAAACTCAAAAAAGGCAAAAGAGAGCATGATTTTCAAAAACTGGGATGTATTCAGTGTCTATAAATTTCCTCTTCCTTAATTCTTAGCCCTTTTTTATTTTTTTCACAAAGAGGAAGTGGTCATTACTCTTAAGGTTATGAGTAGGCTCTACTTCTTATTTCTATTTTTTTCACTTCTTCCCTCTGTAAGTGAATGGAAAATAAAACTTTTAATTAAGAAGAGCAAGGGGCATTGAAAACTACTTTCCAACATAATAGAAAGAAAATTCAGACTAAATAAGAAAGTATTATTGTCTTGATAAAAATAAGTAACATCAAAAAATTACTAGAGGGAATCAGGGAGGTTGGATTTAACTTAAGCAGCCACAGTTAAATGTATGAAAGCCTATAGCAGCCAGGGACCAGGAAGTAAATAACAAAATGCTATGATGAGGAGAAAGAGACAAGCTATTTTCTTTGTACTTGAATACAGGACTGGAGAACTGAATTTGAGTATTAGACTGCGTATTGCCTACCTGCTTAATGTCAAGGCAATGTGTTATCCATTAAAAACAGAAATCATCTTTCCATAATAGAATAAAAACAAAAGACCCCATGCAAGTACAATAATACATCTGAAATTCATTGTCACTGTGTACACTTTAACATTAAGTGTGTCCTCTATGTTCTTTAATGTGGGAAATCAAAAACAGTGGGAAGAGCATCCTTTGAAAAAAATGAAAGACTACTCCAAAAGGAACCTAGAGATGCCACAAGATGAGCACTGCTGTTCTGCTAGTCTGAACTGTTTGTGTGACAACACTGAGTTTCAGAAATATTACAAGATGATCTAATTCGTACTTCTGTAAGTTAAGGTCATGTTTGGTCTCTGTTCCAAGACGTGCTTAGAGACAACTTTCAATGGATTCAAATTATGAGCCAAATCATCAAATTATCAGACTGACACTTTCTTGCTATTAATACAGAACTCATCTTGGAGATTTTCTGCACGGCTGTATGGATTGCCTGAACTTAGACCTCAGCAGTGCAAATTTGGAATGTAATGCAAGAAATTCAACAAGCAGTATCTGAAGCTTATTGACACAAGAAAGTGTTCATCTTTCATTGTATTATTTTGAAACACTTCATCATATAACACACTGTATATGTGTTATCTGCAAATTAAAGTCCATTATTTGCATGTTGAGAAATGGAGGGACACCTAACATTTCACAGGTCTTAAAATAAAAACTATTTACCTGGATGCATTCAGCCTGCTTCAACATCATTTTCTGCTCTGACCAAGGAAAATTATATAAAATAGGCTGAAATACACTCTAACGCTGTCCTTTGCCCCACCATCCTACTCCAAGGCAAAATCAGTTAGAAACTATTTCTTTGCCACCAAACATTTGTCTTATCTGCTCTTAAATACCATCAGTGAAGATTTGCCCCTCTATCCAGATTTTTTTTCCCATTCTTAACTATCCTGACCATTTACAAGCTTTGACTGATACATAATTTTATTCTCCCTTGCTGAAAAAAAAAGTCTTGCTTCTGACACATTGCGCACAGGGAACAGTTTATTCCTGTTTATATCAACCTTTTTTAATGTCTTGTTTCGTATAAGCACATGCTTTCCATCCCAGTCCTTCTTTTTTTGACTGAACTACCCCCACAGGTTCTGACCTTGATCACACAACATGTCCTTCATTTCCTGGAATCTCTCACACTGGACCACCTCTCTTTGCCAATATCTAAAACTGAACACCATATGTTAGTCTGAAATACTTTCTCTGCTGTGGCAATATTCTAACCCAGGTGACTATATAATCTATTTACATTCTCTGTGCGCCCCCCTACCTCCTCACAATTTATTATCTCTCCATTCCTTAACAGTAGATTATGGATAAAAAGTGGTGCATAATATGATGTTCCATCAGTGTATCAGACATAAGCAACAGGAAATGTTAAAAACGCATCTTCTGATTTCCTTTCCCAGCACAGTCAAGCTTCTAAAAAAGGTTGAAGGGGCAGCAGGCCAGGTTAAGGGACAGAACACAATTCCTTGTCACAAGCAAAATGAGGCAATGCAAAGAATGACAGCAAGAGTGCTTTTCCAGGTGCTGCAGGTGTGTGTGCAGTGATGGACTCACTCTCCTCACAGAGCTTTTTGATATAGCTGTGTGTGAGTTCTCCAGAGATCCAGCAACTTTGGCATAACCAGAGGGATCAGACACGCAGACAAAAATGCAAATACTCAGAGCAAACCACGGACAAGGGAAGGCACACAGGAGTCTCTTTGACTGGGGAGCAGAGGAACAGTGGGGAGCCTGCCATTCAGCAAATAAAATGGGTCATTTCCCAGAAATCAAAGAAGGCAGCAGCCAGAAAGACAGAGATTTTTTTAAAGCAGGAGAGTCTAGAAGGCACTTCCCAAAATTCCCTGGACTGCTGTAGTTTAGCGTAGGCACTGAGGAAAGGCTGCCGCTCTCCCCAAGGCAAGGGTCTAACCCTGTAGCAATCCCTTTTCAGTGGCCAAAAAGCTCTGCAGACCTCACACCCCCCACAGGTGTGTAAGTACCACTGAAAAATGGCTACATCAGAGGCTCAGTTAAAAAGAGGATGAAATGAGCTTTCCTATAGTGCCATAAAAATTTAGCAAAGATAAGAACTAGTAGGAGCCAAAACTAAGGACCAGCTTCTAGCCTGCTCAGTTCCTTGTGCCATTTTGACTGAGCTCGATGGAACCAGGCATAGCTCAGTTCAGAGGAGAATCTGGCCCTCAATGCCTCCCTTGAACTTTTTGTTCCAGCCTCCAGGACTCCCACCTGGCTGTGTCTGCAGAGCCAGAAGAGAAAATCTATCCCAAAAGAGAAGAAGAAACCAAATAAAGTAGAATCCAATACAAAAAAAAAATTAAAAAAAGATAAAATAAACAAGTATTACATGCTTTAGATAATCCTTTTGTTAGACTTGATAAAAAACAGAGGAAAAAATCACTGTAATTTCTACATGTTGGGGAAGCCTGTTGGGCTGGTCTCTGGATCTGTGGGCAGCACACTCTCTTCTTTGCAAACTATTGGCCTTTCTTTTTTCCGACCTTGTGAAAAAGTTAACAAAGAGACAATTCTGGTGTAATTTGTGGAAGACAAGCAAATACATTCCAGAGACATTGTCTATAAACCACCAAGCTTTAATATTATTGCAACATAGGAAAGGTTTGTGGCTTCAATTCATGGCTCAAAAAACCCCTCCATTCACATAGTCTCACTCATCCATTGAAACCTGTAGCCTGAGAACTTGTTTAGACTGGAGTGAGCTGGGCAGCTCAAATGAAGATACATTTGTAAGGACACTTTCACAAGGTACTAAATTGAATAAATAATACACAAGGTGCCTTGGAAACTACTTTCCATTGCAGGAATATTAAAAACAACTGTTTTCTTCTGACATTCTGCTGAGCAATGTTACCATGAGAACACCTCTAACCAAGGATTTTCACAGATTAGAACCTGGGTTTTGAAAACATTGTGAGCACCTGCAGCCTATATACTCAGCCTAAGAAAATCCTGGGTGTTCATCAGCTCTCTAACCAGATTTAAGAGTTGTTGAGCCATTCCCCACATCTCTCAAGAACTACACATTAGCCTGAGGGTCAGAAAGAAAAAACTGCTCTTGGATACACAAGGCTAATTTTATTTGCAGAAAGCCCAAACTGGACCATATGAAAAAAGATTCATAAAAAGCAACTCTGATAGCTGCAAGTCTCAGGCACAAATACCGGCAAGGAGAAAATCCTGACCAGAATGACTGCTTGTGCAAAACTGTAAGCAGAATATCACAAGCTGAGTTGAAGCCCTTTTGAAACTGTGGCAACCTGTTTTATTCATCTCTCTTCCTCAGATGGCGAATATGTTGCTAATTATGTACTGGACTGCACAGCATCCTAGTGAGTAGTAAACTCAGTTTTCTGACAGCTGTTACTGTACTTTTATGAGATCTTGATTGTTTGGAAGATACTGTGCTGTCTCAGGCGGTTATATTAAAACCTTTCTCTCTGAGAACAAAATCTGAAAAAGAGGAATGAGTTGGGCATTTGGGTTCTTCTCTAACAGATTTCTGAAAGCACTGGCTCTTTCAAATAAACAACCCCAACAGATATCTTTTCTCAAAAAGGCATATGGTCTCACGAAACAAAGATTTATTCTGTCCTTTCTTGATGGGGGTCATGTTTGCAAAGTGCTTTTGCATTATGTTTAAGGGTAGATTGCAAAGCAAACAGAGCAATTATCCTTTCAGCTGGGAGGCAAAACCAGATGAGGACACAACACAGGGAGTGGGGATAATAATCGTGAGGATTTTGGCAAGTGTAACCACACAAATGCTGTTTGAAAAACTGGGCGACTTTACATATCCTAAGAATATTTTTCTAGGGGAGAGAGAGAAAATAGGTAACAGCTGTACCCAAACTTGGGATAGACAGAACTATTTGCAAGGAATCTGCCCATGAAGAAAAATGAGACATGTAAGGAGGAAGAATGCCTATTTGGGGGATCAAGATAAAAAGATTTATCAAAATCTAAAACTGAAGAAAGTTGTTAGACTCTTCACCTCCTTAAATTGTTATTATTTTTCCTGTAAGAGCATGTAGCACTACCACAACTCCACTGTAACTTGAAAGTAACCCAAATAAGAAGGAAAACTTTCAAAGCAGTATCCGACCTTAAAGAGTTCACTAAAGCCCAAGTAATTTTCATCTTAAGCAGCTGAATACATCCATGAATACCCTCTACAGGTTTTGAAACCCATCACTATATAAAAAATACTCCAATGTTAAAAGCCAATTAATCTTGTTTGGTTATATTCAAAGGTTAAACTGAAAGTTAGGCACACTGTATGCATTTTACTTAATTTTTTTATTATTGAGTGAACTGTACTTATTGATTTGAGTTTTGCACAATGTAAACCATGCATTTCTTAGAGAATTTTGCCTCAGAATCATATACATTTTCTCTTAGAAAATTCAGTTAAAATGATTCTTTGGGGTTTAAAGCCATTTATACTTCAACCTCAACACTTATAAATCCAAGACCTAGAATAGTCACTGCTTAGTGATTAATAATATCAAGCTAATGATAATGGCTTTTAACTCATAACTAGCATGTAAATTAAGTAGTTTCAGGGCTGTTAATTTTTTAAACTTGTTTGTTTCTTTTGGTCAAAGTTCATCTTCATCTCTTAGCTTTCCAGAGTTATGTTCGCTCATGAAAATTCTGGGGATTATTCAGAAAGTTTCTCTCATCATCAGCAACAAGAAGTTAGTAATTAAAGTCAAAATGCACCTTATAATATTCAGGGAACAGGAAGAGTATAAAAATAACAAAATTTAAAAGAGAAAAAAACACCATTGAAAATACACTTGGGCATAGAATAACAGAATAAAAGCCAATGAAACACTACCACCACAACATGGCCAACATGGCACAAAAAGCAGAAAATGTAAGGCATATAAAATCTATTTAAGCTCTTTAATCTCTATATCTGCAACAAGGTCGGATTTCCAGTGAAGCTCCAGTTTAACAAATGGCATAAAATTAGCCCTTGGTTGTAAAGTATGTTGACCAGAAATTCTGCTGCTTTCTTACCTGATGGACAACAGCTATAGAAATAACATGTACCTGATAGTGCTGGAGAAGTTGTTGGACTGTGGAACACTAAACACTTGAATTAATACAGCTAATGACAAGACAAGTATTTCCAATTATCAAGATCTCCATGAGTCAAATACAGAGATTCAATTCCAAGATAAACATTGCTGCTCTTCTTATCCATATCTCAACTCTGCTCCCTAAAATCAGATCCCTACATGTACTTGGCTGAGTATAAAGCAAGGAGTAGAATATGCCTTTGAAATTGGTACAGTGGCTGCCTTCAGAATGCTGGCCAGGCCCCTGAAGGTCCTTTCCAACTCTTATAATGGGGTGTGACTAACATTCTTGAAAGCTCAGGACTGTAGCTTTCTAGACACACTACTGAGAACTGCCAATGTCACACCAGACTGGAGTGTCACAAAAAGCCTGCTGAAAAAATTTGTGGAAGTATTTTTGGAGTCAGACTTTGTGTGCTATCTTGGACAATGTGGGTATTTGCTCTGTTTAGATGTTAAAGCCAGGGAAACCGGGACCCCAATTTTGGAGGTCAAAAGAGTCCCATGAACCTATTTCAGCCCCTACCATAGGAAGACATCTCCTAATTTCAAGCCATTTGAATTCTAGTGAAACACCTGTAATAGCACCAAGGAGGTGGAGAGAGCACTTTCTTTAATGTCACTTTGCCTCCATCTCTCATGTCTAGAATAGGAATCAGTGTGTTTTCCTGCCTTACCAAGACTGGTGAAAATGGAAGCACTTCAGATGGAAACGAAATCAAATATTTCTTTTTTGGGGAGAAGATAAAGACCTTGAATAGTTAGTATTTTTAAATAAAAGTGTATAATTTGAAAACTTAATTATTTTGGTAGTGAAAAATGCTTATAATAAAATTCTAATTAAAAGAAAACAATTTTCATTATCTTTCGTAGTTATAACATATTTATGAGAAAGTCAGCAGTAGCAATGGGTTATGCACTTTAAAGCAATTAAATTTCCTACTTGTCTGATTTTGTTAGACTAATCAATTATACCAGGAATTTAATAAAGTGGACATTTAAAGGAATTTAATCTATTCTCTCTAGAACAAACAAGATTAACAAGATACGGTTCCGATTTGAGAAAAATATTTAAGAGATAAGCTAAATTAGAAAGTGAAAAAGCTTTTGTGATTCCCAAACAGGCACATAAATGAAGGAAATAATTTAAAAAAACCAAACCTAAAAAACAAAAAACAAAAAACACAAACAAACAAAAAACCACCCCAAAGGTTAACAGGCAATATAACAGTAATTTCTTTCCTCATAAAATAATTAACCTTTGGAAAAGGCTTCCTGTCAACACAGGGGTTTTTACTGTGCCATTTAAGAAACTAAGCACATTCCTGAAAAATGAACAATGGGAACTTAAATAAGCCTTTGAAAATAAAGAATCTTGGATGTAGTCATTTTCTGTGAAAGGAGTTCTTTGCAGTTTAGAAACCAAACAACTCTCTCCATCTCTTGACTGGGAAAACAAACTCAACAGGTATTTTACAAGTAGGGGAAAAGAAGAAGCAATTTATTTTAAGTCTCTTCCTTATGCATCCTTTCATGGTTGGTCTAATTCCAGGACTACACATTTTCACTAGATGGATTTGCTCATTAACTATATGCAGGTCTGAACACCAAAGTTAAATGGATGAAATATTTCTATCATCACTGGTTCCCTTCATATGAATTGCTCTATAAAAGTACTATTTTGTACGGAATACTTGTATACTTATATTATTATAATTCTCATTTTTAATGAAATAATGAGAGAAACTCCTACTTTCAAAGCATGTTACTAAGATCAATACCTCATCCTTACTGAAAATAAATAGGATTTAGTTGCCTAACTCCCTTGGACTCCTCTGACACTTCTGGAAGCAATCTCCTGTGGTGAATAATCACCAGGGTACAAAATTAAAAAAAAAAGAGGAAAAAAAAGAAGATAAAGTAAGCTTTCAATAAAAATATATATCTGGGGAATGTTTTAAATTCCATAAAGGACATTTATTTTATGTGAAGAAAAAATCATGCAGAAAAGCTGTATTGAAATAGCAGTAAAACCCCACTCATTGGTAAAGCATTTCATTTCTGGACAGATGGAAGAGCTGAAAACATTCACCATCTATCTATATGTACATTCACTTGCTCTTTATAACTGAATTCCATGCTGTGTATAGGTTACAGTGATTTCTCCAGGGTGAAATTGTCATTCTCCATTTCACCATATTTTGATAATGACTGGAATGAGTTTGATATATTGAAACACTCTTGCCTTGATTGCGTTTTTCATTCATTACTAAAGCTGAGAATATTGAAGTTGCAAATAGTGTACAATATCTTATTAGAAAAATAAGTGGTTCCAGGTTAGAAACAAAAGACTGGCATCTGACACTGTAATAAACCAATAGAGTACCCTATGCTGAAATAATCATTCTGCAGACCTGGAGCAGAAAAAAAAAAGAAATCCATTACATTCACATTTTATAATTATATTTGGAAGATGCCCCAGGACACAACAACCAAGCGGTGAACTATTCATCTTACTTATAAAAGCCAGTGTGTTAAAGTGGAAGCTATGATACTCAAGAAAGGCTGATAAAATGACAAAATATGAACTCCAGGATTTGAACAAAATGGCTGTAACCCAGCAAGGAAGAACCCATTTCCTATGAAACAGCAGAAAGATTCATGATACATCTCTCCACATCCACCTCTCTCCTGCAGCTCTGCTTCAACAGAAAGTGCAAGAAAAGCACTTCTTTTCTTGGCAAGGCAAGGGCTTTCACATGGCTTTATGCAAACAACAATTTGGAGTGTATTGATAGTTTTCTGTTTTTAAAGGTATTCTGTTTACTGTAAAGATGAGACTTCTGCAAACCCAAGAGTGGTAGCTGGATATACAGTGTTCATCAACACTGAGTGCACAGTGAGGATTGTAAAAATCAGGTGTGCAGGTCTCTGTGAAGTTCTGTCACTTAACTGAGGATTTTTAAATAAGCACAGTATACAAAAAAATATTAATTTCTCATATGAATGTATTTTGAGGCATGAAGGGCCAGGAACGATATAGTAAGGAACAGCAAGAGTGCCCTTAGTTAGGGCTACAATGTGAATTTCCATTATAAGATAACATTTGGCTCCTATCCCCAGTTCTGAATTCCAGATTCACAAATCATATTGCCCTCAAGATTTGTAGCCTAGGTCACAAGCTGAGGTAGGATTTCTCCACCAAATTTGCAGTAAATCAGAGAAGAAGTTCATGAATTATGAATCTATGAAATTGAGATGTTCACTGTAGTTCAAAAAGTCTCAACTTTTTTTGTCACTTCATAGCCAAAAGAAGTAAATAATAATAACTGCTCAGTGAAAAAGAAGACAGATAAGATTTCATTTAGCAGACTTTTGTGGTTGAGGTCTGTGGCACAGCACAAAAATTGCTTGATAGCCATCACGTCAGACACATTATTAAGATTTATACAGAAATGCTGATATAAGTTATTCATCCCATGCAAGAGACATGCACCAGATATTTGTTCTTTGAATCCAGTTTCATTTGGGCAAGCATAAGTACTCATCAATTTTATGTGTCCACAGAAAGCAGCCACATGAACACACGCATGCACCCCCATCCTAGGGCCTTCCTGTAACTGGAAAACTGTGATTCTATTGGAATGAATGGAGGTGGAAGAAAGGCAAGCATTTAACTACCATCCTAAGCCTTAAATATCAAAAGGTGAGTTAATATTCATATCTGCAACCCCCCACAGGTGAATATATTAACTTATTACCATTAATGATTAACATATCAAAAATATATGGTATGAAGCATAAATATACCAGTGGGGAGATTTTTTTTCTTTATTTGTAATCTATTAGACATAATCCTGCAAGTTTTCCCATTGGTTGTTGTGAAGGAATGATCAGACAAAATAATTTGCAGGATTCCACATTTAAAGCACATTTGCAGCAAGATTTTAGTTAAGGCAGCCAGTATTTTTGCTAGGATTAAATCTATTTACTTTTAGGATATAACAACAACATGATGACAATAATAAGAGTAATCAGGACAGGCGTAAAAATGTGCCTGATACCACACCAGGTTTGTTTACGCCACCCTCCAGAGATACAGCCAGGGCTGTATTACCCAGGGCTGAGCGCACAGAACAACAGCCCAAACTCCTCATTTTACAAACCATCCACTTTTATTCTCTTAAATGCTCTACCTCCAGTTTTTGGCAGGAGAGAGACAGCTGGTTAAAAAGCAATGAAGAAAAGCCAGGCAGGACAGAACTGCCATAGCTTCAGCCTGGTGCAAGCTGAGGGAGAGCAAAGGGCAGCACCACAGAATTCCCTGCCCAACAGAGGAGCTTCCCCGCTTCCCTGTTTCTATTCAGCGACAGCCCTTGTGTATGGCTGGCAAATGGGCTCCTGGCCAGCCCCCACAGAGGTGCCCAGTAATGTGCTTTTGCATATTCTCTCAGCCAAAGACTATTTCTGTGCCAAATAGGAGATGGACCAACCGCTGTGTCAGGAACAAATACCCTGTTCCTTATCCAGCCTCCTTTCTCTTCCTAAATGCTAAATAATAAATTCCTAAATACTAAAGTTCAAACCAGAAGCCTTTGCATTTTCACACACACACACCAGAGTGGACAAGTGCATCTTTTCTAGAGCTGGTTGAAAGGGTGGGCAAAATGTTATCTAAAAAACACAGTCTTTTTCCAAAACAGACACATTTTGTAATGGATTAAATATCGGTTTGAAATTTTCCAGTTTTCACTGACCTCTTATTTCTCATTCTTCACTTTTTAATTTCTGCCCAGTGATGTCATGGAAAATATCCCTTCTATCCCACTCTAATCTCTAATCTTTATACAAGGAGACTTCCTCCCTCTTCCCCTCATTCTGGAAGCACTGACTATGTTTAATGTCCATTCCTGATGTACAAGATATGAAAACATCAAAGATGTCTTTCTAGTCTTTATTCAGGAGTGAACTATCTGCTGTGTTAGAAAGCTTCTAAATTTTAGATGAGAAAAAATAGTAGATTACTTTAAACTGTTTCAATAGAAAAATGAAGGGCACATTAAGGAATAAACAGCTGCTTTGACATCACAGTGATATATGAAAAGCAGGTAAAATTCAGCCTGGTTTATTTTTCCTTCTGAGACATGTAGGTGGCTGAAACCAGCTTTTCTAAAGAAGACTGAGAAATTTACTTGAAAGTGTAAAACCAATAAAGCAGTCTTTTATTAACAAAAACCAGGAAAACAACAAAAGAATTTTTACAGTTTCTTCAATGCTTGAACATAATCCCTAACTGTGACTTTTGCTCCCAAGGCTTTTTGCAGAATTTTCTTGTACAACCAGCCTGGAGCTTGGAAAGGAGCTAGTACAATAGCATTAAGCCTCAACATGGTGTGCATTAATAACTGACTGCTGCATACTTTGGATTTGTTGCATTAGGTAAGAGGATGAAAGCAGAGTGCCTTCTCTTTTGCCCACCCAAGAAGCATGCAGACAGCTTAATAGTACACATCCTTAGGAGTCTAATTACTGCCACAGAGGAATTATTTTCTGTTTTAAAAAAAAAAGGCTATGGATTTTGTTCTTTTACGCTCTTTTAAAAAACATTCTTGTATGTCTTTTCTTTTTCCCCAGAGTGCCTTTCCACTCTATAAAGTGGGTATCAGCAGAGATGTCAAGAAAATAAGAACAGACCAACTATACATACCTCCTTCTGTGTTATTCCAAATACACATTTGCTAATTAACTGGCTTAACATTTCCTAAAATTCTTATTCTCTATTCTTATTTTCATGGAGGCAGTAGCCTTTCTAACAACAGATACTGGCCTCAGCAATAAGTTCTAACTCATTTTCCTTTGTAAAAATAGACCAAACTTTTATTACTAAGGTACTTCTGTTATTAAACAAAAATCCCCAAACCCAAAAACCCCACAAAACCCTAGAAGTAGCTGAAAACTCAGGACCTGCTGATGAAATAGCAACAGAGTACTCTAAATTGTTGCCATTTTTCCTATCCTACTGAAAGCTCTGCCCTCTCTTGGGCACCCATTTAGTTTTCAACCACATTAATGTCCTCATCCCTCTGAAAATTTTTTGTGTTTTGAGCTAGGTAAGGGAATTCTGTGGACTAAGAGTGGGCAGGAGAAGCAGCAGCCCCTCAGGTATCCTGATGAATCATTTTAAACCTAATGCCTCTGGCTTCTGAAGTGATTCATTGGCATATGTGGTCCTAATGATTTCAATATTCTCTTCAAAAACACAGGGCAATGGGCATGGGAATTTCTCAGCCCGTTAATGAGCAGTGGGATGTCAGGGTATGGTGCTGGGAGTGGGAGTTTAGTTCATCATCCTGCAACGAAGGCCCAGACTATTGGTCCAACTGACGCTTTAAAAAGCCAATATTCTTACCTAGACAATAATGGTAACGATTTCTAATAGCTCTTTAGGGAGCATATGACAGTCAAATCTTACTAGCACAGCAGACAGGAGAGGAAAATAAACCCAAACCCAAACAGCTGTGAGGGTTTTACATTTGCCACAACACCCACCTGCAGAGCTGTGTGCAAATGCTTTCCCGGTGGGCTGTGCCAGCCTGCTTACTGATTTGCACAGGTTAAGCTCAGGTTTGAAGAATTTGCCAGATTTGGATCTCAGTTTAGACAGACCACACTCCAGCTTGTTTTTCCAGCCTTTTACAGTAGCATGAGCCGCAGCTCCTCAGCTCTGGCGACAGATTACCACACCTATAATTCTTTTCATTAGCTCTAACTGATCTGCCCAATGACAGCCTTGTCAGGAGATTTCTGACAGCTCCAACATCTAGATGATTTCTGAATCAAACAGGGGAAGAAATATAATTGCTTTTACCTTAGTAGGTAGCAGCAATCCTTCTTTGTCTACTGTGGAAGAAGGTTAAAAATCACAGGAGAGGAATTAAAAAAAAAAACAAAACCCCTAAAAAAACACACAAAAAACAACCACCACCCCCCAAAAAAACAAACAAATATACACCCAAATAAACAAGAACTGCAGAACTGAGGAGGTTATTGATGCATAAGGATCAGGGACTGTGCATTTTTCAAAATAACACATAAAATTTGTAAAAAATAATATTTTCTTACTTTACATAGGATCATGCCTGTGTATATTCCCTGTATTACATGATGTGTGGGCATGGCAAGGAAGGAAATTATTATCCTTCCTTTGGGGGTCTTTGTTTTTTCCTCCTCCTTAAGTAAAGCATCAACAATAGGAAAAAAAGATTCAATAGAGGGAAATACTCAGAAAAAATCAGAATGAGAAGAAAGCAGGGTTAACTATCCTGTCACGTTTCTATTAGCCTTTCCACCTGTGTGAGGATATACCACCTTGGCAAGACTTGCACAGATTTGCTCTGAAGAATTTATGCCTTTGGTCAGAGTAAGTTAAATTAGTAGCAAGGCAGGATCTCAGCCTCACAACAAAAGTTATTCCTTCCATGCTTGTTGTGCTGCAAATTCACACACCTACACTCCTCCCCACAGAAAACATATCAGAAGACTGGGATTTTTGCTTCTTTGTTTATCTTCACATATGCTAGTCTTATAAATGGATGCATATATTTTAGGAGGAATTTAAATGTATTTGAAACAAGGCAGAAATGGAAGGGGGAAAAATAAGTTTCTTGCTTCAAAAAACCTTCAATAAGCTCATGTACACTGCTGTGGTATGCACTTTGCCAGTTACATTTCTGAAGGTTTTGAAAAATGTGACTGGGAGTTTTTAACAGTGCAGTGTTTGCAGTTAATCATCAGCAACTTAAAAAGACATTGACATCTGTTGTCTAGAGAGAAAAAGAAAAATGTAGGGGGGAGAGTAGGGAGGGGGGTTGAAAATTAAATCAGTTTGAATCCTCCTTAGTGTTACAGAGTCAATAGCAGGAAATTTGCTCTCAGAAAAATGTGGGGTTGTGACCCTCTGTGTTTCAAGACATCCTAATTTAGCTTGATCCTTCATGCTCTCTGCTCCTCCTACTTGTACCCTAAAGGCAGGTTTTCTCCTACTGAGAAAGAGATTAAGGGGAAAAGTGCTGAAAGAGGGAGGTAGAGAAAGAAAATAAGACAGGAATAAACTAGAACTGAAGTCCTAAAATCTAAGAGATTATTAAAATTCAATCACTCTGCAGCAAAACTTCTTTTTATGCAGACACCAACGACGTCTTTGAACTGATGTTGAAAGGTAACACGAAAACTTTTTATTAGTGTTTGAGACCATTTTCTGAGGACACCAGAGAGAGCTGGTTTTTGACGTATACAAGTAGTGCTCACACACTATATAATGAGTATACATCTACCAAGACACTTCTTCATCTCTGTTTGGACCAGACGAGTGAAGCAACTTCCCAATTAAGTGGTAAACTGTGCAGGCTATGAGACAGCTGATGAATGGTAGCTCCCTAGCAATTAGTGAAGAAAAACAAAGCTAATATAGAAGACACTAAAAAATATTAATCAGCTGTTAATACAGCTCCAAACACATTAACTATAGTTGTGTTGCTTATCCAAGTGGGGTATTCAGGGTCACAAGTAGCTGACTTTCCAAGCAGAATGCACCATTATGTGGCTGAGCAGAAGCTCCCCAGCCCACAGAGCAAATAGAGCAAGGAGGAAGGTGGAAGAGAGAGAGGTGAGTGCAACCTCAACTCTGCTTTCTCTTCCCAGTCACTGACTGCTCAGAGCAGCTCTCAGATCACATCCTCTATGCAGTCCATGGGAACTCAGGGGAAACAGAAGTCCACTGGAATTTCAAGGGCCTCTTCAAGGCTGGGCTGGAGATGAGGTCCCACTCTTCACTCCCAAAAGCACATCAACAAACAAGCATTTCCACGCAAAGCACCCAGCTTCTCGTCTGTCTGTGCCTGGGCTCCATGCCTGGTTCAGCATATGTTCCTGCCTCTGTCCTTCTCAAAGTTCTATCCCAAAGAAAAGATCCAGGTGGACTAGACAGCTCATGTCCCACTTTAACACTGTGGCATGTTGCACATGACCCACAAAGGCAGCAGGTCTCAGCACTCCAGCAGGTTTTATCTCCTGCCAGGTTTGGACTGCACGTGCAGCATTGACCTCCCCAGCAGTGCTGGTGTACACTGGCTCATTACCAGAGGAGATAAGAGGGGCTGGACTAACACACCTGAGTTCAGGTTTCTAAGATCTGATCATAATGCATTTGTGGTATAATCTGAAGAAACCCCACAAATTCAGCAGTTGTCTTGCTATAGATGCTAAAGGTCTTTGGGTTCATAAAAAGCATCATGGATTGCATTGAAGTTACTTGCCACGTGACAATATTCACCTCAGAAAGTGTTCCAGAACTGGGCACTTCAACTTGTGAGCAAACACTGATACCAGTGTGTGTGGGGATCATCTTCCCAAGCTAATTGTATGCTAGATTGATAGAGATAAATTATAAAATAGGATGTCCTTGATTGACAGCTTTGCTATCTAGTCAGAGGAAAAAATCAAAAGAGGGCAGTTTAGATCAAAGATTAAATTGTTCCTATTCATAGATTCCTAGATTTTAACATCAGAGAGTCAAAAAAAAAGAAAGAAAAAAACCACACAGATTTATCTAGACTAACCTCCCACATAAAATGAACAAAAAAAAATTGTATTCCACCCATAACTGCTGCATAACCATAAACATAGTTTTAGAAAGACATCCCATTTCAATTAATATCATTCAAGACAGGAAAAATCTGGTTCCTACTTAAGTAATTTCAGTATTAAAAATAAGCTCTTGAATTCAAGTCTGAATTTAACTAGGTAAGCCTCTTGCCATTAAAAGCTGATCTGCTTTAATCAAGAACCCTTGAAGCATATTGAAGCGCAAAGACAAGAGAAAAAAATCCCCCTTTTCCCATAGAAATGCAAAAATCATCCTATACCACCAATAGAGCTTTAGATAAAATATTCTAATTTGGTGAAACTGTGCTCAATTCCAGTAATAACTTTTCAGTTTGACAGGCAAACAAAATAATATTTGGAAGATGAATTCTATATAAACTGGAAATAAGTTTTATTGTATCTCTATAAAGATAAAAATGTCTCCTGAATCTATGGCGTCTAAGAAATCTAAGAGGTCCCTTCCAGCAGAGTTAAGTAAAAAATTGTTGTCTGCAACACATTGTAATAAGTGTCAGCTCTTGCCAGCACATGGCATATGGTGATCTTCCATTTTTTGAAAAAGACTTAAAGCTATTAGATATCACTTTTTCACATCTGATGTAAAGAACTGATTTGAAAATTTAAAAATAAAACAACACATTTTTCATGAACATTTTGAAATGAGATTTCTCATTTGTTCTTGGCCAAAACAGTTTGCCAAACTTACAATTCATTTCAATGAGCCTATCAGCAAGACAATATATCATTTGAAAGGTTGACTCATCTGCAATGGCACTTAATCATAGTAGGCACATAATTTACAGTTACTGTACAATTTTATTTTCATACGAAGAGTTTACAACTGATTCTTATCTTAGATCTTCAGCAGACACTGATATTTTCATAAATATTCATCCTGCATGCTCATAAAAATTTGATTAATATTAATTGTTTGTTTGTTTTAAACATAGGTTTTCCTTCAGTTGTCATGACTAGACAGGAAGGTGTTTGCATGGGAAAAAAAGTGAAGAAAAAAGCTTTCAAAGAGGCAGAAGTAAAATGATTGTCTAAGGCAACACATTACTTCCTAGATTTTTGTTAGAACAAACACCTCTCTCCTCGTGATAGCATTTTTGGGAATGATGCATATTTGCCCTGTATTGTTCTGCCCTTGGAAACCCTACTGGGAACTTAAGGATCTCTTGTCACAGCTACATGACATCCAGCGAGCAAAGCTCTCCTTTGTTGAGTCCTGAGTGTGAGGAGGAACAGGGGAAGAGATGGCAGGTCACTGAGCTGAGTAAAAAGGCAGCCAGTTCACAGAGCTGTCCAGCTGCATGCCTTGAGTTACGGACTCTAGACATCCAACAGCCTAGAGGTGGTTGTTTTCTTTACCCTGTGGGCTGAAATACCACCAGCCCAGGAAAAGATGAAAAGTACATGAAATTCACTGGACACCCTTTTGCAGGCTAGGGTGGTGCTTTCTAACGTCATTTACCATGTCAGGGGACCAAACTGCTTCTCAATTGCATTTCTTTTCACGGATAGTGGAATTTATGGACATTTGGGAACACACTGGAAAACTGGAGACAAGTGTCAGTTATCAGTGGATATAGATCTACACAGCCTGTGTTCAGATGGGCTACAAGTTCCCAGAAAATTACAGTGACCTTCTCTGAGCATTAATAACACCCAGAAACAGTAGCTGATGCAGAAAGCCGTGTGAGCAAAGGGCGTTTGGACCTAGTCTGGACATTTCAGCACCAACCTGCTCTATCCTGAAGGAGGTTTGGTGGGACTTCCAGAAAGCCACCAGCTCTGCTTTCTGCCAGCTGTAGCTAGAACAAAATCTTGGGCCCATAAAGTCCACCAAAGTCTTGGACTGGCCATGCCACTCTTTTCATCTCATGTTCCCCCCACTCTGCGATTGGAATAAGCTCACCGCACAAAGCAGAGCCCAAGTAAATGGGCATAAAGTTCTGCAAGTATCAGCTTGGTATGAAAACACATAGTACCTCCAGGCTGGCCTCATGAAAAGCCCCTCAAGCATCACCACATTATGTTCCCTATTGCTCATATTCTACGCATTTTTTCTAATGTATGAGTTTTCCCAGACCTCCATTACCTAAAATAATGGTGTTGTCAAATCACTGACAGCTATGTTAGCATAAAAATAATATGGGATGCAGCTCCTTCAAGTGTTTCTGGACTTGAGCCAGCTATTAACCGTTGCCAATTAAAAAGAAACTTTCTCTTGTAGCAAAATGATCATTTAGCTGTCTACTTTCAATACCTGGTACCAGGCATTCTTCTGAAATTCAGAGGTAATATTCAGTAAGGACAATGTTATAGAATTTTTAGAAGTAATCTAATATCTTTCCGTGGAAAAATTTAAGGTTTTTTATCTGTTAGTTTGTTTGCTTTTAATCAAGTCAGAGAACAAATCAGTATCTCTGTTCCCTGTGTGTCTTCTACATTCATTCACACAGTATACCTATTATGTAAGATTTAGAAATTACTGGCTATAGACTAAACATTAATTTCCAATTAATTTTTGTTGCAAAAAATAAGTTAAATCTTGGAAGACTGAAGCAACATCATAACCTCTAAGAGGTCAATTCAGGTCATATTTCTTCTATACCTTTGGTTACTACAGTTGCACTTAGAATATTTAGAGCACTTTGGGTCTCTCAAAATGAATATCTGCATTGCAAAGACAGGAAGAGCTCAGCTAAAATGATGCCTGTGAGGAGAATATTAACAATTTTGTTTCGTTTTGAAGCAGACGTTAGAAAAAGTAGTTGCCATGAGAACTCTTCTGTTTCATACAAAGAAAATTGTATTAGGACTGTAAAGTTAAATACTTAGAAGCTAGAAAATGGCAAAAGTAAGCTCACCTTTTCAACCTTCATTATTTTCTTCCCTGAAAATATCTTTGATTATATGAGAAGATGTGATTTTTTCCAAGAAAGCTGCTCCCTTATTCAGCCTTTAAGATGTAAGGTGTTCACTATATATGCAACTATTTAATCTGTTTTTATCCCAACCATTAATGCTTCTAAAACATTTTACAAGCACAAGGTTGAAGACACAATATTTTAGTTCCAATGAAAGGCTTCCTAGATGTCTGCACTGTAGTATTTAACAAAAACAAAACAAAAGTATTCACAGTTTTCATATTTCTATCCTGGCACTCAATTTTAAAAGGAGTTGAAGTTCAGTGACATTCAAGTAAAATTCCTCACTAATACCCTAATATTCCAGACCACCTGAACATCTGCAACAGTTGGAAAGAAAAAAATATCATTGCATTCCAAGGGTTTTTGTGCTAGGAGGTTACATATGCAATGTTTATAACCTTTCAAAAGAATCGGTATATTTACTTCTAAAACTGCTGCAGACTAACAAACAATTTTTCATTCTCAGCCCAATTGATTGTCTTCATGGGGAGCTCATGTAAAGTAAATGTTGGTTTATCCTTATATTCAGTCCCCTAATGTCTTCTGAATTATCAGTGGAGATAAGAAAGAATGATATCAACGATGTGCATAACAATAAAAAAGCAAATATTTTGTTCACATCTAACAGATGAAACATGAGTCATATTGCCTGGAGTGGCACGAGTGGAAAATGCGATTAAAAACATAAAAGCAAAAGGGAAAGGGAACAGCAAGAGTAGGTTCTAGTTTACAGCTATTAAAGTGCATGAATATTACTAGAGTTACTGCACTTCAGAAATTCTGGCTTGTGCCTCTGAGATTCCAAAGCCCTCGAACAGCAGTAAACTCAATATTGGTTATAAAGATACATGCATAATATTCCCACCTCAAACTGAACAAGCAAGAGAAAATTTTCATGATACCTGAGAGAAATTGTATTTACAAACTTGGTACTTACCTACTTCAACAAAAAAAAATTATAAAAGTCGTGGGTTAGTGTTTGTTTAGGGCTTTTTTTGTCACTTTTGCAAATAGCAGAACAAGCTAAGGGCTCCCAAAATTATGATCTGGTTTTTAGATAGCAGTAAGTTCAGCCTTGCATGGATCAATGGTTTGATGCATTACAAGCGAGCAATCTTTCTGGGGAACAGAGATACATGTTTGAATTTCAAAATGCACAGAAAAACTCACAATGGTTCAATTTATGTACTCGTCTAATTGCAGATATCATCAAGGCTAGCTGATTCCCTTCTGTCAATATTCTCATTTTACCTAGAAATATACTACTTATATCTCCACCCTTTCCTTTTCTTTCAGCAAATGAATCTCCCAAAACCTCTTATTTGCCATTTCTGCTCAGGAAAAGAGGACAAAACCCTCTTGCTATCTCCTGCTGGTGTAGAGGCAGTAACAGCTCATTAACATCTGTCTTGGTTTAAAGCAAAGTCCAGGCTGCAGGAATGTGTTCAAGTAAACCACCAGCACGATGACCCCCAGATGACCACAGAGACAGAGAGAAGTGCTGTACAGTGCAGTGTATACAAAGCAAGATGTTTTGCTTAGATATCCTAATAGGAGACCAGAGTTCCTCACAGACAGCTTGCAAATTGCCTTCTGTATCACAAATATTACCTTTCCCTGAAAGGAAAATACATCAATTTTATGCAGCTGGAAAAGCAGTTAAGTAAACCAAGGAATCTAGTAAAAAATACTTGGTTTAGGTCCTCCTTTTTTACTCCTTCCTTCCTCTCCATTACTAAAGTTTGTTTTGTTTTGTTTTTTTTTTTTTGCTATAGTCCAAAATAATATGTGTTTGTCAAATGGTCATTAAATGCAATTAAGCAATTCTAATCTTATAAAAATTCATTATTGTTACCGATCTGATGACTCTGCTAAAATTACTGTAACACTCTGTGGTCTGCTCTGAAAACATATTATTGATTGGATGCTTATTTTGCCATTTAGGTACAAAAGCCCACCACAGTCAATATCCCAGTCTCAGTGAGGTCAGTTCGTAGACCCATTGTCTTGTCAAGGAGGAGAAATATGAGTTAAATGCAGTCCTCTGTGCTGTGGGTCACTTAAACAACAGTATGGAACTGCAACTGAAGAAATGCTAGTTCTCCCCTAAAATAGAGTAAAAATATGTCGTCCCTGACCAGTGTTTTTGACCTTGGGAAGGCACAGCTGCAGCCATAATGGTCCTATATAAGACAAAATAACATTTTTTTTCAAATATTGTAAGATCTAATTATGAACAAGGAAAATTCAGGACTTCAGGAAGAAAAACCCAAACCTGAGTACTCTGATAGATCTCACTGCTCCACCATGATGTGACCTGCAAGTGAGTTGCAGCAATCTGAGAGTGCACTGGCTGTCAGCTGGGCAGTGGTGACTCTCCATGGGTAGGTTTTCAGCCTGCTCCAAGTCTGAGATTAAATTTGGTTGTTTACACGGCTGCAAAAGCTGATTTGTGGATACCTTGTCTACTTGCCATATCCTGGCTGCTAGCACGAACAATTTGGCTTGTTCTGTGTGTTCTCTGCAAAGTAAAATTATTTTGATTAAATGTAGATGTTTTTTTAAAACCAAATATTTTTTACTCTTTTAATACCACAAGGTTACATGTGTGGCCATAGCAAACTACAGGTGCTTTGTTGCTATGAGGAGTTATTTACTTTCATAAAGAAGATCTATTCTGCTTTTATAAAAAGACAACAGCAGTTGTACCAAACAAAGCAGGGCCATTCCCTGTAAAATATATTACTATATGTGAATGCTTCTCAAATTCTGCTTATTAAAAAAATAACAAACCCAGGAAAAAAAACATTCTCCCCTTCTCATTAAGTGTCATAAACAATACAGGAGGGGGGATTCTGTAAAGTGCCCCCCACCCTTGCTGTTTTCAGGCAGAGTAAGTCAAAAATTATTATTTGGTTAGTATAATTTTCATCCTCCATTGAACAACTTACATGACCTTTAGTGTAGGTTTTAAAGCTCAGTTGCCTATTCATTAGGTTGACAAACTTGTCAAAACCCTGCAGAACTATGTCAATTATGTCAAAAATGCTTACAGGTGCCACAATATGTGTCCAGCACTTAGCTGACTCCTGTCAGCCGTTGCTGAAATGACAAGAAACCCTTCTGGGGACAAAAGGAAGCAGAGGGAAAGGAGAGCATCCCACTCATTTTATTGACACTGGTCACTCACACTAGTGAGGATAGTTGCAATTCCTTCTTTTACTGGAATCTGCAGCATTGTTCTTTAATGAAATGAGTAATTAGCTGCCTCTCAAAAAAGAACCTCCGGGTGGTGATCGACAGCCTTTTGAACATGAGCCACCATGTGCCCAGGTGGCCAAAAAGTGACCCATATCAGCAACAGTGTGACCCGTGTCAGCAACAGTGTGACCTGTATCAACAATAGTGTGATCATTGCCTGTACTGGGCACTGGTGGTACCACACCTCAAATCCTGTGTCCAGTTTCGGACTCCTCATTACAAGTAGGAGACATTGAGATGCTGGGGCATGTCCAAAGAAGGGCAACAGACCTGGTGAAAGGTCTGGAGCACAAGTCTGATGAGGAGAGCTTGAGGGAGCTGGGGGTGTTTAGCCTGGGGAAAAGAAGGCTCAGGGGAGACTTTATTGCCTGCTACCATAACCTGAAAGGAGATTGCAGGGTCAGTCTCAAGTAGTGTCAGGGGTGGTTCAGATTGGAAATTAGGAAAAAATTCTCCACTGAAAGGGTAGTCAAGCATTGAAACAGGCTGCCAGGCAAGTGGTAGGATCACTACCCCTGGAAATGTTCAGAAAGTGTGTGAATATGGCACTCAGGAACATGGTTTAGTGAGGAATATGACAGTGCTTGATTAAGTTGAACTCACTGATCTAAGAATTATTTTCCAATCTTCACAATTCTGTGTTAAAAAACTAATATTTCGTGATTTTTTACTATAGCTTTCTGAGCAATTTAAAAAATTCCCAACAAACCAACCAAGCAAAACAAATCTCTGTGGCTAAGATAAAAATTGATTAAAAGTACTAATATACTCAGAAATTTTCTTAGAAACTCTTTTCCTGCTTTGTAGGCAGCAATATTCTGCAGTGAAGTTCCTGAAAATCATCAAATACACGTATATTGCCGTGTAGATAGGAATCTGCAAACTGTAAAAGTTTCCCTCTGCTCTCATTCATTTGCTGATTAGTTATTTCTCTCCATTTAAACCATCCATAAAGAATGCAGAGAAATAAACAGTATCTCAAGGAGAAAGAGCAGTTGCAAACAAAACCATTTATATTGGACAGTAGGTAGCAGTGGTAATTCTCCTTGACTATTTAGACTGCCCTGAACTACTACCTAACTAAACATTCCTGTTTTCTTTCTCCATAAAACCTTTCCAGTAAATGACAGAGCGTGCTTTACAGGCCAATCTGGTGACAGCAGAGTGTTTATAATGTCACTGGCAGAAGAAAATGACTAGATGAATTGCCCTAAAAATTTTAGATTAAATAAAACCCAGAAGCTGCAATATGAACCTTTTTTTTTCTTTCCTGTAACCTTTTCTCCAGAAGGTGTCTTGTTCCTCTCTGTGTCATTCGGCTCACTAGAACACCTAGTAGGGATGAGGGCTCCACTGGGTTTGACATACAATGAATTCGATGCACAACATTGAGCAGCAAAATATATCCAGAGACTTAAGACTTAAAAACTAATTATATAGCAGGGACAAGCAGAGATAGGGAACACAGCAGGAAACAAGCAGTTTGCCAAAGCTTCCTTGGCATGCTGTTCCTTTCCATTTTTTACAACAGCAAAAAAAAAGAAAAAAGAAATCAGCATACTGTTAGCATTTTTCTCCCACAGGTCTCAAGGAGCTTTACAGACATCATTGCTATTCCCAGCTTTTGTATGTTAGGAAAAGAAAGTATGTGACTTGTCTGAGAACTCACAGCGACATGATGGCAGTCTCAGGAGCATTGTATATTGCACCAAATATCCTTCATACTGCTTTCCCTCTGTTGTATTTTGGCAGTTAGGTTTTTTTTTTCATAAATAAGAAACTGTTACTTTCACCTTCTCTCACTCAATTGTTGCCTTTACTTTAAGGTGCAGACCAAGGACAGTAGATCCCATCCCCAGTTCTACTGCATAAAGGGGCTCTAAACTTAAAATAAGCACACAAAAGAGACTCCTTCCACACAGCAGTACTATAAACACACCTGTGCCTGGCTGTATCTCTCTCCTTTTCAGAAAAGGAGCTGGCTTATGTCTAAATTTCCTCATGAGGGCCAAATACTACTGTCATAAAAAGTGTACAGATCAGACTAGTAGTTTTTCATGTAAAGGATAAGAAAACAGTGTCTGGAAAATCTGGCAGCTATACACACTTCTGGATCCCACATGCAACTAGTTTAATATCATACCTAAGTAGGATGACAAGCACCCTGTAATATACTTCCCATTCACCTCATGATAAGACCTTGAAGTGAAAAATAAAAGCCAACTGGATTCAGAGGGAGATGTCTCAAAGCTCCAGTTTCTTGAGAGAAAATAGATTGGCTCTATATATTTGCAAAAGGAAGCTTAAGAAGGAGTCTTAACCTAGTCTCTCCTCAATTTTTTTAAATATTTGTAGCAGAGTTTTGATTCATTTATATCCATGTAGTGAAAATGAGTGATGAAGTAGAAACCTCGTATACACTGGGTGCCCTAAGTGTTTACTTCTCTGATCATGCAAAGGCATGCAAAGGCAGGCAAAAAAAGCCACCCTTTCCAAGTACCAGAGCTGGGCATTAGCAGAAACATGAATGTCTGCATCACTGTGTGCACAGCAAGTGACAAACGCTGACAGTTCAATGAATGGCATCGAGGGCAAGGAGCTAAATGATGCACTCAGCAGCTGAAGGGTAGTCATGACAGTCATTAAAAATGAAAAATTACTACCTTAATACATTGTGTCTTCACAAGCAAGTACTTACCTTTGTCCCTGTTGAGACTTAAAAAATCTACTGAAACAGACAGCTAAGAGTGGAAGCCACACAACACTGAGGAGTAGTACCCTGAGAGGTTCAATCATAACTGAGCAGTGATGCATGCCCAAATGAGTGATTAAAAACCAGACTGAGACTTTTTTTTTTTTACTAGAAAGCCTTCCATCTCATTTTTACAATGCTATTTTTGTACTAGAGATAAACAAAAAAGATTACTTGGAGCTGCCCAACTCTAAATTTTGATTTTCAGTCACAATGTGGTTTTTGTTTGGAGGATCACCCATTCCTACAGCAATCCCACAACACCCAGCACTTAAAATATTTTATAGC
>NW_005054359.1:1607376-1640271 GCF_000277835.1 Geospiza fortis | reverse complement strand
TTCATGCGTATACATCTTTCAGCTGCGTAGTTGGAACTCTCAGATGTGTTGGTGTGGGTCTTTCTCAATCCTTCTACTGGTAGCTTTCTACTTTGCCTGAAAACTTATACAAACATTAGGTCAGTGAAATATAGTACCATAGATTACAGTTATGGCCTCTGTAGAGCAGTATTAAAGTTTTAGTCCTTGCTTTCAGAGAGTTTAAAGGATTATGTCAAACACCACAGCTAAGAAAAAGACTGAGCAAGCTATAGTTCAGTGCACTCATGGGGCTGATGACTGGAGCACTTTGCTCTGCTCCAGATATTTTTGGGATACAGTTTCACGATGCAAGGAACATGCAGATTCTAGCAGAACAGTAGCAGCTGGTGAAATAAAGGAAAGTAGACACATTTTGTTCCATTTCATCAAGTCTTCTGACCACTCAGAAACAAATGTCTATGTTACTGTGAAATCATACTGATGGAAAATTTTAGACAGATAGTTTAAAAGTTAAATTTTTCACATCTCCAAGTGTGTCAGAGAACAAACAAGGATTCAGTGAATTTAAAGCTATGAATTTAGGCTGTACTGATAAGTACATTTTGGAGGATATGTGGTGCCAAAGTCCTTTTATGTATCTAACCTTATTTCGTCTATAGTGCTATTGATTTACCTAGACCTACCCCTGAGTAAAAGTACTACTCTGGGTAAGATTATTATAATTTGACCTTTAAAGACAATTTCAGAACATCCTAGTTAATTTAATTTTATAAGTGACATTAACGCCTAGCACATATTACAGATGCTCTTAGAAAATATTGAAATGAACAGTAGATGTGTAAAAAGAGGCAACAGAGCACCTAATGCACCTTAAAATATAACTACCTCACAAAAATGTCTTCAGTCATATTAACATCCATAAAAGAAAAAAACCAGTTCTATGAAGTCCTTTTCTTCTAATGTGTATGTTTCCCAAGCTGTTGTGAGGGAAGGCCTGGGAGCAGATCCTCTGCAGTCTTTGTAGACCAGTAAAACAAATGTTCCAGAAACCAGTGCCTTCCTGTGTCTATCTCTAGGGCAAAGTCCAGATCTGAACAGAAGGTCAGCAGAAGCCTCCCTTTCCGTTAGTCTTAATAAAGCCCAATCACAACACAAAATATTTCATCCTTCACAAATGAGACTAAAATGAATTAATGAATTTCATCTGTAGTATGAGGTCCAGTTAATAAGCCTTTTTGAAATTCACATGAAGAAAGCAAGGACCCAGGGTTGCAGGTAATCCGAGTCTTTTAAGCAATCAAGGTTTTGACAAAGTAATATAAAAATTCCAAATCTCAAAAACAACACACAGCATTTTCAATATAATAGTGCCAGTCCTAGGCAGATCTTTTTAAAGGTAATATTTTCTTTTGCAGTTTTCTAAGTTCATTTGGCTTCTGATAGCGTCTATGTTTGAATCTTGATATCTGCTTATCAGATTTCATAGTTTCATTATTAAACCTGTATATATTTACTGCTAAACTTTTGCCTTTTGAGTTAGAAGTTTTTCACCACATTTGAAAATATTAATATGGATACACTGTACAAATTTATTTGAAAGTAAAATATTTCAGATGTTTTTATAATAAGGATCAGAGGATGAAGGAAACAAACATATTCATGAACAATAATCCAAATAAAAGGCTAACATGTCTTCACCTGAGCTTGACAAATGTACTTTCAGATCACGGTCTCCTCCAAATTATAGACAAATTTTAGAAATCAGTTGTCTTAGTTCCTCCCTCCCAAGGTACAGCAACTAGAAAGGGTTCTTTCACTTGCATTAAATATTGTTGCACTAGCAGTGAATTTTTTTTCCAATATAAATTATAAAATAACTCTTCATTTGAAGTCTGTTTTGTCAGATCATTTCTGTAAGACAAATAAGAAAAAATTCAGAGTACCTTGATGTTGATTCAGAATTTGGATCCTCTTCCAAAGTTCACCTGAACACATGCAAATTCATTTCTTCAGTATACCATCAGACAGATGTGAGAGAGATCATGCTGATGTGTCATTACATAACTGCAGATGGGCTTTTACTTCTTGTCTTTCTTCCACCTCCTAGTCATCATCAATTCTGAATGATGATAAATTAGGTTCAACCTGGATATATGGATATGCAACCCTTTTACATTCAAACAAGATGTGTGTTGATAGAAAATGGTTTTGAGCCATGACTGTTCTGGCTTATCACATTATTTTATAATAGCACTTACCACCATTAATCTGGTATTAATATATTTGCATTGCAAGTTTCTCATTTCTCTTGCTCTGCAACCAATGTCCTTCTCTTTTTTTCTTTCTTGGCAGACTGCATTGTATTCAGAAGAGTCTGACACTCTTGCATATGTTTGGAGGTTCCTCTCTCCCTTCTAAACAATCACCAACCTTGCAGTTCTACATGCATTTCCTGTGATTTGCTTTACTTTGTCAACAAACTTCCTGCAAGACAGTAGGCACCCTTTTAAATTGAGTTATTCTCATCAAATTTGCAGCAGGCATGATCTACTAGCCCTTTGACTACCTTTATACACTACTTGCTACAGATTTCAGATTCGAGAAATTCCCCTTTACTTCTCTGCCTGGAAGAAGATCCATGTGTTCCAGGAGGTGTGAGGTAAATGCTACCCTTACCTGTCTCTTGATTCTACCCTGTCAGGGACTGATTATTTCATCCTTACAAAAGAAAACTCTGTGGGGGTTTGTGCCGCTTAAGCACAGCAGGAAGAGACCTATAAAGACATAATGACAGAGAAGAATATTTGTCTTTTGCATTATCAATCCCACTGTGTGACAAAGGCAGGTAGATCCTTCTACCTCAGGGATCAGAAGAAGGCATGGGAAAAGATGACCATTTTCTTCTTTTGCTCATAGTTATCCTTTCACTGTGTAGCTCTCCTACCTACTGAGAATTTTTATCTTCCCTCATATTCAAAGTTCGTTCGGTCCAAGTATTTGTGCACTTTTCCTTTCCACAAAATCTTCTTTGTCCACGTTTGGAAAAAGCACACATGAGAGGACTAAGCTTGCAAAATACAAAGCAAGAGTTCCACTCAGCAAGCTTCTTTTTTTTTTACTAAAATTAACTTCCCTTAAGAAAAAGGGAAATGTATTGTTCTTTACAGCCAAGGTGAATGCATGCTTCTTATCAGGACTTAAATAAATACACCAGAGAAGCTGATAAAAAGCATTTTCAACTTTGTGAACAAGAAATATTGCAGCAATATGAAACAACTTTCAAAAACTTCATGTAACTTTAGGAAAAAAAGGAAATTAGAAAAATTGAACAGAACTCACAAAACATAGAGAAAAAAAATTATTTTAAAAGTGGCCAAAAGACTCAAACACTGGAAAAAAATTTCCCAGAAACTTTTTAAAATGTTGGTTTTGATTAATCCAGAATAAAAGAAAACTCTAAGCAGAATCTAATGTCACTCAGAAGAGAAAAGACCCATTCCATTACTTACAAAATAAAAAGAAGTGAAATCATTTAGATTTCTGTCAACACTTTAAATGGCTCTCATGTGATGACCAAAATCACTAGTACACATCTTTCATTGAATCTGAGAGAACAGTGATGACAGAATTGCTGATGTTCAAAAGCAGAGGATTTAACCCCAAATATATTTGCATTAGAGTCCCATTATGAATATGACAGCTGTGTTTTAACAACAAGTGTTTGTTTGGTTTTTTTTTAAACTGAAAAAATTCTATATTTTTTGCCACAGAAGAGGTTCTCTACAAGGCTATATACCCTAATTAAATGTCACAAAGAAGGGTAATCCATTCTGCCTCTGTTGGCAGTGAAATGGTCTACCAATGCCACAACATAATTTGCATCACTATCATTATTGCTTGTAAGCAAGTTCTGTGATCTTGAGATATAATTAATGTAGATGGAGTTGCATACACATAAAACAGGATTAGCTCTTTTCAAGATGTCTTTGATCCTACTCATAATTAAACCCCACACACCCAAATATAGGATAGAACAGGTTTTCAGGAACATTTACATAAAGGTCTGTAACTCTGTTGTACATTTCCCCCACAGCTTCCAGAAGACTAATGATCTCATTTCTCACATTTTGAAATCAATGATGTTTGTGAACAGGTTATACTAAAATTTTGGGCATTGCTTCACAAAGCCAATTAGAATAGTAAAATGAGAGTACACATTCCTTTTAGGACACTGCAGTGATTTTTCACTCATTTCAGCATGCCACACAGCTGTGGTAGCTCTTAATCTATCTTTAGTGTAATTTTTTGACAGTTTGCTGCAAATGTCTCATTCTGGCTCCTTTGTTGCCTGCTTTCACCCCCACCGATTGCTCGGCTGTGACAGCAATGACTACCGATCATGTCTGATATGGGTGAAAGTGGCTGAAGTGTGTCTCAAGTCATTGCTAGGAAAGCCTTTACATGTGCCTGAAAGTTTTTTTCATTTTTCTTGCAAAGCATATGCTTTTGTCATATTTTGATATTCCTGATGTTATGAAGCTCATTGTTTTATGCTACAGAATGGAAAGAAGTTGTGTAGGTAAATGTACTTCACTTACAAATTAATATGCATACCCCATTGCTACAATACAAAAGTTCTTAATGGAAAATAACCAGCTGATGCTCCTAGGGTGACCTGGAGAGTTGAAAACATACACAGTGAAAAGGATATGACCACATAGGCAGCTTTTGAGAGCTGCTTGGGCCATACATTACTTTGCACCTACGTTCGTAGGTGTAATTCACCTGAGATAGGCTTCCTGGAGATGTAAATCCAGAATTACAGAAAAGAGATGCTCATTAGGACAAATAATATGCACAAAATCTCTGCCTGCCAGAGTATTCTGACATTAACAACATCCCCCACACAGGCAGAAAGAGCATTTCTCGTTGCTCTTTCTTTTGCAGATTAAATGCAGTCTGCAGAGATACCATGACTGTATCTGCATCTCATATCTAGCACATAGCCTCACACCTGGGCTTATGTGGACTTAAAAAACGTGGCAGCCTTTTGCTAGTCTATTGAGAAGGAATATACCCTCTGCTATGGAACAATACTTTAGTTCCATAGGCATTTCTATTAACTTTTATTATAGATGTTATCAAAGTTACCACATTAAAAAAAAAGCCTGTACTGTAGCTGTTTCTTTAAGCTTATTCTGGCCTGTGATTCAACAGAAGGGTCTTTACACTCTCAGGTACAAAACCTTTGTTTGTTTTCTTAGTGCTCATATTGCAAAGTGCACAGGCTCCTCTGCGCCAGACTAAACGGTCCTTGCTTGATAACTTGAGTGAGCATAAAACCACCAGGAGCACATAGCACTTGACAGATGCACGGCACAAACTGCTGGGTCTGACACAGTGGAGTTATCCAGCTCTCTGGCAGGAAGTGCTTCTTTGCAAATATAAGAGAACTGATCACAGCTCTGGTAGCGTGGGGTTAGTTTCGTATTGTGCCACAGCCTTTTGTCACTTCTGCTGCTGATATCTGTGGCAAGGAATGCCACTGAGACAAGAACAGTTATGCTAGAGCCAGTTGTTGCTGTTAGTTAATTAGATCCTCATTCTGCCTGTTAAATTCCAGTAATGCTTCTGTTTGTTTCCATTAAATTAGATCTTTTCTTCTGTGCAGTATCCACTAAATTATGTAGAAATGCAATGTTTATGCAGCCACAGAGGAGGATAAGAACACATCATCTGCTCTGAAGCAGCAGAGTAAGAAGGCAGCGAGGTGGGTGAAACTGACTGGTCCTTCCCTGTCCCACATGTCCTACCAATGCCACAGCAATGTCCCACATATAACAGGTCAATACAGCTGTAGCCCTCAATATTCCCTGTACTCCAGAACAGACTAAGATTCACCAGCCACCAATTTATTCCTTTCTCATCCTACAGCCTGTCCATAAAATGCAACTGACAGTAATACAATTTCTGCAGCCTTCTCTTGGCAAAATTATTTTATTCTGGCTTTGATACAAGTTTTAGGATTTAGTGTGTTTTACCACTATAACAGAGTTTTGAGAATTCCTATTGTATGTTAGATATAGTCTAATAAATTGTCTGAAAAACCAAAGAACTGAATCCATATTTAAAACCTACAGCAAATTGGATTCAGAGAATAACTTGCAAATAATATCATGTAGATTTCTAGTGGTATTATAAAAAACTCTTATTTATTCAAACAATTACATTTTCTGGACACTGTGACTAATGTAGGTGATTTCAAGCTATGCGACTTTAATTTTCAACAAATAAAAACCAGGGAAAAAACCCAAAATAATGCAATCAACAACTACTAATTAAGGACAGACTTTAAAACTGCGTGAAAGAAAAAGTGAGAGAAAGTCGTTTAATTTCTTAGGATTATTCAGCTTTAAAGTACCTTATGCTCAAAACTAACAAACTATTTTTCCTTTGAAAGCAGAAGAGTTACTGGCCATTTTCGCTCTATTTTACCTTGTCAGGAGGTACAATTTGATTACTGTTATGCCCTAGCTTGAGTCAATGAGTGTGCTGACAGTAAAGTCTTTAGAAACACCAGAGTTACAAGGAGGCACACTCAGTACTATTTTTTACTGACTAAGAATGATCCGAAGAAGCTTTCAGAAAGGGAAAATTCTTGGGGATAACTTCAGTTTATTTTTTAATTCTGTAAAATTCACTGTGAGATTTGGATTAATTATACCAGAAATTTCTAATCTAAGTAAAAGAAATGTAACAGAATTCGTAGAAGCTTTAAACCATGGAATGCACTTACATCCATGTATATTTGTTTGCATAATGAGAAATGGTTTTCCCTGGAGGGAGTTGCTGAAAAAAAACCTAGCAATTGGTTTCTTGTAGTGCCTGTGGAGTCTGACTATTCTCAGATAATTTTTCAAATTGTAGATCACAATGCCTGCTAAGAGAGAGGTTTTCAAATATATCTTCCTGCTCATATTTCTAAACCTAAAACTTTTTTTAAGCAATTACCAGTTTGACTGCATAAAAAATTAACATAAATTATAATTATTAGCATTTTCAAATTACTCATTGTTGTCTGCACAGTGTATTATATAGTCAGTTTTAGTTATCTCATGTTTTCCTGTATTTCTGCACTCTTTCCTGTTTGGCTTTATCCTCTAAGTAGGTGACAGATGGATTTTCACCAAAACAAGACAAGAAGCAACCATCAGAGACAGCTTGTCTTAAGCAAACTGCAAGAAAATCTGCTGCTGTAGGACGGAAACATGCACAGCTGTTGTGACATAAGAGCCATACTGCATCACATGACTGAGCTCTGAGGGCGAATCCTGCTTCTCTACTGATTGCTCTGTTATTAAAAAATGTCCACAGGGAGTGCAGACATGATGCAAAGTGCCACCTGCTCTGGAAAACTCCCCTCAAGGCTGGGGTTGACCATGGCCACCTTAGAAATAGTACTTAGCTCCATAACAATCTCCTCTGCATAGATGGGCACTGCACACCTGTAAGGAAGTATCACAGGGGAGGGTACAGCAAACCTTAATATGCCAAAGCCTTTCTCAGAGCATCTCAGATGTGTGGTAGCTTCTGTTTTTCTGAGCAATACTTCTGGGAAGGTTACAAGAAGCAATAATGAAAGGGTTTGCATTTACTTTGTAATTTTATGCAATTTTTTTGTATAAGTTTGGATGGTATTTTTTCTCCTGATGTCACTAGATTAAATTTAAGAGAATAGTACCTATTCCACTGAAATCTGCTGAGATAAAGCAATTATCTAATGCAGAAGTTCTGCAAACCTGATCCATATATTGCAGATCCATAATTTGTGCTCTACATGCCTGAGTTGGTTTTCACGCTCCAAGATCCAGCCTATTTTACTTGGCTTCTGGTTAACACATTTAACAGGGATAACTAAAAGCTAGAAGTGCATGCATTTCAACTTCTTTCAAGTTCCATGAACATAAAAATAGCAATAGGCCCAAAAGAGCTACATATATCACTTTTATGTCACAACAGTGCTGTTTTCAAGGCAAATTTGCTCTTTAGTAGAATGTGAGCGTGATGACATAGAATCAGACTGCTGTAAATGCTTCACAAATGTACTAGGTCACCAGAAATAAACATGTCCACTTTTTTTATACTTTGCTCAGCTGAATACAGGCTGCTCGGGATTTTTTACCCTGCAAAGTGCCTTATTTTCAGATATTTCACCTCTGAGCCAAACCCAGGCAAGAAGGGAGGAGGTCCAGAAGAGCCAAGGTCGTGAGATCTATCCCTCCCTCAAAGGAGATGATCAACTGCAGAAGTACTCTGCACCTGGAAGGAGAAAGGATGCTTGCTGTAAGCTGTACTTGGAAACATGAAGCTGTGAAGGCCTAAAGCTGCTGAAGGAGGTCAGCAAGGTAACTGTGGGCAACTAGAAACAGATACCAGCTAAAAGAATAACTGACTTGAGACAAAATAGCTGCAGAAATAGGTCTTCTGGGTAATCAGTCAAGGCAAAACACTAGTCTTCATCAGTATGGGATGTCATACAGGAGTCATAGATGAAGTACCGTGAACTCCAAAATTCTGCTGATGGCTTAACAATCTGTCACTCCTGCAAACAAACAACTCCAGCTGAAGACACACTGTGACTGCCATCTCTTATGAAATTAAAAGTGCTTTGCACTTCCAGTTTAAGAAAGATCTTGATAGATGTTATTACCAAAGTCCTGAAATAATAGCAAGGCAAAACCTGGGGAAAATTCACAATCAACTCTTGATATTTCCAATATACTTGAGGTTTCTTAACTTCATCTGAACAATTCCTGAAATTATAGGTGAAAATTTACAGATTTCAATAGTTATTCTGAATGTTGTCCTGTTGCACTGATCAGCAAAGAGATATTGGGACTGAAGTTTTCATAAATATTACATTAAATTATACATCTTTACATTTCACCAGTAGAGGAAAGCACCTTTTAAAAGCAATATATTGTTCATGCACCAAAACTGCATTTAATAGTTTTCTGCTGTATTGTTTTTGGTTCATTAAAATTCATACTGTTGTCTGCCACCTCATTTGTTTCAGTGTTTGCTTTAAATTTGCCTTGCTGAAATAGTTTCACACTGTGCTTGCCCCACTCATCTGTTCTTTCTATCTGACTAATGTTTTTACTGTATATTTATATTTTATATATTTATGTAGATTCTGTGCTGACTTACGCACATCTCTACACATAGTTATCATTTGAGGCAAAATCACACAGCCCAAATTCAATCTTGTGGGTGGTCTTTCACAAGAATACAGTCAGGTATTCTTTTGTCACAAGAACTGCTTATTGGTAACATGTAAAAGTCTTCCTTCTTCCCCAGAAGTTTAATTGCTTAGTTCTAAACTTCTTACGCAGAGCTTGACCCAGAGCTAAAATGAAGTTCATCCTCCACTTCAGTGCCTGTCAGATGAGTCCTGGAGATTCAGGCCCTTAAGACACAAAGGTCTGATTTGCAAGAAATTTTTTTGGGGACTTACACAAAGCAGAGTACTTGAGCTTGTTTAGCCCAAATGGAACAGTTACTGGGCTGCAGAGTTTCAATCAGGAGGTGTTGTCTTGCAGTCTCCAGCAATGCCATGGATAACAACATACGTTGCATATACCTGGAATACATGATAGTTTCTCTAGCAAAAGATTTTTACTTTGCACTGTTCAGAGGTATCAGGACATTCTCACCACCTGCAGTGATACTCTTGCTTGCTCTTCATGTATCAAAGTGTTGTAAGAAAGAAAGAGATAAGGCTCTCCTAACTTATACAAATATCTAGATCCTGCCATTCGTTTACAGCTGGTTTGTATTGATTTGCAGGAAAAACATGGAAGAGAAAAAGACTTAGGTGATGAATATTCTCCAAGCTCATGGAAATCCCTCAGTAGCACTGACAGAGCATATTGGCTGCTTCATCACCTTTTGGCTACCCATTTGTACAGGGTAGAATGACAAGAAGGGTATTGATGGCAAAAGAATCTAGAAAGAGATGTCACATTCTATACCTTCAGCTCAGACTCTTAAGTAGAATGCAAGAGCTTAACTTTCCAGTCTTCACAATAAGAGTTTTTAAATCAGCTCTGGAAAGTGAGCATCAAAACTTTCAGATTGTTGGCCTTGATTGACCCACGTGCACTGAAAATTTAAAAAGTAGTCTGTCCATCTGCATTCCACTGTTCTGAACTGGCTCATAGTAAAAGCATTGGATGAGAGTCTAAGTCTCCAGAAGGACATTTAAGATAGCTATCAGCTAGCACCAGTAAGGAAATGAGTCAAATGTTAATTTAGCCTAAGGGAAGAACTAACTATTATGAATCTTTGTGCAAATCAGTTGTTTCCAAATAAACTGAACTCTGTCCTAGAATAACTTGAGCATAATAATTTCAGGATACTTCATAGTGTCCTGCCCTCCCTTGCCCAGGCTTTCTCCTGAGGCCCTCGCCTGCAGCTGAGGGGCTCAGCCGTGCCCTGTGCTGGGGCTGTGGGAGCTGTCAGGAACCAGCACCTGCTCTCAACACAGAGGTATGAAATAAGCTCTAAAACTGTGCAAGATAACAAGGGAACAGGTGATAGCCAACATGCATTTGTCAAGAATGTATCACCTCAAACAAATCTCATTTTGTTATATAATGGGCAACTATGCTTGCAAATAAAGGAAAAGATGTAAGTGTCATATGTTCTCATCATTTAGGCTCTTGACATAACCTTCTGTGACATCCCCAGAGCCAAGCTGGGAAAACATGGGAGACTTACTAGATAAAGCCTAGTTGAGCAGCTGTAGGAGAACCCTAGTTGCTTGGAAATTGTCAAAATTCAAGGATGTATCTGGCAGGGGGGAGAAGGGGGTCTGCCCTTATTCTGGTTCTGTGGAACATTTTCATTTAACAGACAGGTTGAGGGAATAGAGAGAATGCCAGTTTCACTTACAGATGACACAAGTCTAGCAGGAGCAGTGAGTGTAGAAGAGACCAGAATTATCATTCTAAATTATTTTAATTATTTTTCTAAACTTAGGAAATTATCTGAAAAAGAAAAAGTTTAAACTAAGTGGGGGAACCACCACAGAAATACAAAGTAGGGAAAAAGCTAGCTGGGAATTGTTCCTTCCAACTCAGGGGTTGCAAGGACCATGCTACTCAAAAAGTCCTTGCAGAACAAGAACCTTTCCTGCAACCAAAGTGCAGGTTGGTATAATTTTTGGTATATGAATATTTACCTAACCCTGTAGTCCTTTCATTCAGTTCAGCCAGTAAACTGTGTCCTCTTTGGGGACTACACAGCTAGAAAGAGGCAGATTCATCAAAAACAATCCAGAAGATTTAAACAACAGCAATCTAGAAATCATTACTGAGGATAGGCTGAAAGAATTGACACTGTGAGGCTAAAGAAAACAAACTGAAAGTCTTACAGGGGTGAGAATATAAGCAGAAGACATCAAAATAAGCTTCAGCTGTGCAAAACACAAAAGCAAAGAGGAAAGGCATCAATTGCTTTTTTAATTTTTTTTTGCTGGCATGCAAGCTACAGAACCTGAACAGCAACAATGAAGACATTTGTAAGCCACTGGAAAAACCAGTAGGACAAAGAAGGCCCTGGAATAGCATGGCCATGAGAGGTAAGGAACATCCTTGACTGCAGCACTTTGTAAACAACATACACAATCACTCACTGTGAAAGACATAGTTATAGCTGAATTCAGTCTAACGTAAACAAATAGACTACATATGACCTCCAGGGCACTACTATTTTTTGTTGGTTTTTTTTTTCATTAAGAACAAGTGGTAGAAGATCAAATGTCTACTTTACTCCTTCTCTTCTTCCAATAAAAAGACAGGAAAAGACATGAAAGGCTCTGTTCTACCACTGAGTATGCAGTACCTTTCGTCCAGTGTTCACACTACCAAGCTGTGAAATGAGGCAAGAATAAACAAGTGCTTTCTGAGCTGAGTCAAAAACAGGATGAATTACAGAGTCAGGAACTGAAAGAGCAGCAAACATAACATAGGAGAATCCCGATCCTACATTTCGGTCTACTTCTGAGAGCACATCTCTTTCAGCCAGGTTTTTCTAAGAACTTGCTTCACCTAAACATCACAGAATCACAGGATATGCTGAGTTGGAAGGGACCCACAAGGATCATTGAGCCCACGCCCAATCCTGCACAGGATCACTCCCAGGAGTAACACCCTGAGCCTGAGGGCATTGTCCAAATACTTCTTGGATTCTGTCAGGCTGGTGCTGTGACCACTTCTCTGGGGAACTTGTATAAAATAACACAATCCAAATCTTTTATGCCATTTTCTGTAATGAAATCCTCTCACAATATGAAATGAAAGAAACAGATAATAGTCACAAGCAGTTTACGTAATCTAGGCCAGTTTTTTGCATACTTCAAAGCAAATCCTGACAAAATCCTCCTTTGAGCTATTGAGGTAAGGTGGACTTTCCTCTGCTGAGCACAAGAAATATGAAGGGGCATATAGAATAATTAGTTGGAATCTCTAGTTAAATAGCAGCAACTGAGATAACTTTGTGTCATCCAGAAACATTCTCGGGAAGTGACATTGTCTCAAATAAAAGTCTAGATTTCAGATAATTGCAATTTAAACAACCTTGAAACTAAACAGAAAGTGACATGAAGGTGTGAACCTTCTGCAAAATGTCCCTGTAGGATTACAAGGGTAAAACGTTTTGAATTAAGATTAGTAGGAAGAGAACTTTGCCACATCAAATGTTTTCCCATTTAGGAACTGACAGGACAAGCCACGAGCAGTTGCCTTCAGCATTACTTTATATTCAGAGTATGAAATTAAGTAAGGAAAAGGAAGTGTTAAGAGAGACATAGTTTAATGGTGGATATCATCTGGGCTATCTGAAGTGAGTCAATACATCAGATAGAAAACTAGGAACATTGGAGTAGAGGGTTGGGTATCAAACTGTATTTTCTTTTTTTTTTAAAAAAGGAACATTAAGGTAAAAGTTTGAAAGTTTCTTTTATGTTCAACATAGTCAAGATCAGAGATATTGGATACTTTTTGCGAAGGCTTATGCTCAGAAACAGTATGTTTGAGCAAAAGAGTTGCCATGCTTAATTATAACATTGTTCCACATAATTTGGTACCTTTTCTTCAAGACTCAGTAGTACCTCAAAATGTCCCACAGCAAAGAGTGAGGAGCACCATATAAGATTACTCTGCCCTTAGGGAACATGTTTTACCAACCCCTGTTATTTAATAGGTGGTTTATGTCCTGAATCATGAGAGTTTATACCCCACATAAATTACCTATACAGCCTAATATAACTGTTCTCCTTATTCACAGAAATGTTTATTTCTGATACTTTATCTTGTGGTAATGACTTAAGTATGCCAGTTAGTCATTGTACTAAAGGGAAAATCATTTTATTGGTTTTAAATTTGTTTCCTTCAAAATTCATTGAATGTCCTTTTGTTCCTCTCTGATACAATGACACAGCATGTGTTAAAATTAGCTATTATTTTATGAATCTCATCAGCAGTCTTTTCAATGTCATTTCGCAAAACTCTTTCCTATGTTTCATGTGTGAAAATAAAGAATCCTGGATTCCAGCTTTAAAGAGCATATTTTTAATTTGCATTCATGTTTTAGCACATATGCACCTTTTCTTCCTAAAAATTGAGCCTTTGTTCCTCAAGAAAATTGGGATTCTTGGTTACTTGTAATAAAAAAAAAAATAAATTAAAAGTTGTATATTCATTTTTTGTGTATCTAAAATTGGGACACGAGTATAAAGATCGTGTTGTAAATGTGGATAATTCATTCAAGTAAAATTCATTTGAAAAGGGAATTTGTCTTCATGACAAGCATATTCATTTGGTTTTTTGACAATTTGTTGAGTAACTGTACTGCATTATATAGACTTAGAGGGTGAAGAGGGAAATATGTGTGCTAGGTTTACCTCTGTTTGCACCACTGGTAGCATTCATGACACACAAAGAATGCAATAGAAATTTCAAAAATGGACAAATGTTTGCAAAGAAATACAGGGAAAAGGAAACTAAGTCAGATGGGAGTTGTTTGGATTGAGTATTGGGAAATTAAGGATGACCTGGATATAGCTAGCCATCTAGCTAGAAAAATGCTAGAAATGTATGGGAACTGACAGTAAAGCCAACCAAAACAAGTGACCCTGGGCAAACAACTACAATGGAGGTATATTGTCACAGAGTCTAAATGTTGGCAGCAGGACCAAAAAACACAGGATAAACACATCAGAACAATATGCAAGCTCTTATGAACCTCAAGGCTCTCTAGAGATAGTCATTAACCCTGGGACTTTTTGCATGTGTAATGCAAATTTTGATATCTCAATGGTAAGAAACGAGAGAGATCATATTATTATGGGATTTTCCCAATCACCATGCTCCACACCACACTAATAGGGGCAGAGCTGGGCTGACACTCCAGTGTGATGACTGGCAGCCTCTGCCTTCTTGCTTCTAGGAGCAGCAATCATGCTAATGGTCAAGTCTTGCCTTTTGTTGGGAGCCTAAAGAAGAAATACATTGGATGTACCGCATTTTGGTATGTTCATAGTAAAAAATTGTAAAAGATACATGTGTAGTGATGCATGACTCCTAAATGAACTTATTCTCAAATGTTTCTTGTTCTTAAAACACTATAATTAAATACTAGTGAAATAACCCACATAGTGATCTGAGTAATTACTGATTAAATACACAGAAAATAGTAACTTGGTCCTCATCCTTCACTTTGAAATCTGTCTGATTTAGAAAACTTCTATGATTGTCCAGCTGTTTAGAGTCACCTTCCTTGCATGCTGATGGAACAGTAGGTCAAACTACTCCCTTCAGACAATATTCAGTATATTTACTTCAGACAAAAATGTATCATGAGGACCTGATTTTAGTTTGTACCATGACCTTTTACTATCCTCCGCAAGAGCCAAGGACCCTGAGACTGGACCTTAACTTTATTCGCATCAACTACATAATCTGGTTACAAATTTTTTTTTACATCAATAGGCCATAATGTCAATGGAAAGGAGGTCCAGCAATGTAAGCCCTATATTTTGTTTAGTCCTTGATTTCAAATTCAAAAAAGAATCCAATGTTCTCTGTAAAAGCTGAACCCAAATGAAATTATTATTTAAAGGAGTGAAGCAGCTTTGCAGGCAAAAGGCAATTGAACATGTGGAAACCAAGTTTACTTGATCAAATGGCAAGCAGAAAAAAAATCAAGTTATGCACTCTACTGAAACATTCTTTTAATAACAACAGAATAAATCCAAGCCTTCCAAGTTCCCCATGGGTTTTATTAAAGTGACATATTCAGCAGCTAGTTTCCCAGACTCAGGAAAAAACTAGACACATATTTTCCTCTGCCTCGCTTTTCAGTTGTAATGGATTGCTAATTGAAACAAGAGAAGTGTCTAAAAGGGGGTTGAAATTATCAAGAGTTTTGTGATTTGATTATGGATGACCAGACTATTCCATCTGAAGGTCAAGGAGGCCACTAAGGCCTCAATTCACCAATTCACCACGTTTGGCATAAGACTAAGCCCATGATTATGTTCTACGGCTTCATTAATATGCAGTTGCTGAAATTCTTCCCAAAGCTGAAGGCAGAAGCTCTTTATTCTTTCACAGCTGGTATAAAATATATCATGTGTCTCACTCTATTTCCTATTGCACCCTGCCCTACAACCAAAAATGACCATCAAAATGGATAAGCCATGGTATTGTTATCGTACTGGGCAATGATTAGATTACCCAGAACAGTTTGCTAGACCTTTAACACCGACTTAGAGTTCAGCACTGACAGAAGAAGAGATTATATCAGACATTAAAAAATACATAAACAAAAAGAAGTGTGGATTGAAAATGACACCTTGCTCAGAAAAAAAAAGTCGTTACCACTTCAGTTAAATTTAGATGGAAGTTATGAACTGAGAACTGATTAAATAGTCTAGATCCTGTCGATTTGTGTCAGTTATGATTTACTTTTATAAAATACCTTCAAAATATGTAATCTTACTCTCTGCTTCACATAAACACTTAAGAAATCAGTAAGGTCTGGTCTTCAAATCTTATGTAGCACTTTATATGTGAAAAAAATACTATAAATTATGTTAAAAGGACTTTATATGACAAAATATATATAACTTCTCACTCTAGGTAAATGAGAGCTAAGAGGGACTTTATTATCCTTTGGTGACATGGAAACCTCTTCTGTTAAAAACATATGGGTTAAGAACAATTTAAGTTTTAATGCATTAGCTTTAAATTAAGAATGAACCAGTTATTTTCTGTAACTTAAAAAAGGCCATTTATGCTGCTAAGTTTTCAGATTTTTACAGCTCTCATTTACTGTGTTTAAGACACATTGTGCATTATCACTTCATCTATCATCTACTATTACAGATAAAGTTACACATGACTCCTAATGCATAAAGCTTCTGTGCTGCCAACAGTCTTCGAAAGTGCCCCAAGAAGCAGAAAAAGTGTGGAAGGAAATTACTGAAAAGGATAAGGATAATACAGAAGCAGAGGAAAGATGAAGAAATGAAAACACAAGGGGCTTCAAGCAGTTTGCTTCTCCTTAATAAGATTAATCCGTATGTTTGTTTTTGATTTGCCATGTTTCCTTTTGTTAATAGATTGTGCGGTGGATTTGGAGGCTTCTTGGGTTTTGGGGGGCGGGGGGTTGTTTTGGTTAGGTTTTGTTTGCGGTTTTTTGTTTGTTTGTTTGTTTGGGGTTTTTTTGGTTGGCTTGCTTTTTGTTTTTTTAATCACTCTACATAATCCTTCTATTATATCTTTTCCTATTGCAGTGTAGGAAACATCACTGTGTTATTGCACTGTTGGTAGGATAAAGCAGCAAAGTTGCAGCCTGCTCCAGCGCCTTTTTTTGTGCCCCAACCCACTGCTGTTAGGCTGTCCTGATGGGACTTATCCACTGATAGTCAAAGTTTTCTTGACCTCAGGCTACACTTCTATTGTCTTTGGAGGGGAAGGGGAAAGGGACTTTGGGGGGGATAGATCTAGCCCAAGAACTTTTAGGTTCTTTAAATAAAGTTCAAGATTGAAATCAACTTGACAAGGAGAACAAGTGCTACTTTATCCACTTATCTGATTACTGCAAGCTGAAAACACAAGACTGTTTTCATACTATTCTGGGTAGATATATGGACTCCAGCAACTTCCAAAAGCCATGACCCCATATTTTATAAACAAAACAGATACCAGACTTGTTTTTCAGGCCATAGGATTTTTTTTTTAATATATAAAAGTCAAATGATCATTTGGGGGTCATATATATTCACAATTAACTGGGAACCATTTCAATGTAAACATTAGCTTATTTAGCAGGAGTAAAGTTTCTGTACAAAGCAGTCTTCTGTGCAATTGATATTTCTCCAACACAATGTTCCCCAAGGAACACAGTTCAAGAAAGCAGCTTGGAAAAAATAAAAGGGTAAAAAAAACATTAATTTCTCTGGCACTGTTAAGCTGGCATAATAAAAAAAACAAAAAACAAAAACAAACAAAAAACTTTGGCAAAAAAGTGTTCTAGATTTTCAAGACATCATTTAAGTTATTGATGTGATCAGAACAATAGCTGCTAATGGATGAAGATGTTTCAGAGTTCTTATGCACCTGCTTATTCTTCTGTTAATTAAATTCTGTGATTGCCAGAGTAATTTTTTCATTGCATATATAAGCAGCTTCAAAAGCAAACAACACATTTGCAAAGAAATATGCAAACTAAAAACCTTCAAAATCTTCATTCATAGAAATATACTTATTTTAGGGTTTCTAGGTGAATAGAGCACTTATAAGGATGTCACTTGAATTAGGATCAGTTTTCAAGCTTTATCCAGTTGAATAATATGCAATGGCAAACCATCTAGAATTAGGATTCTGTTTTAATTCTGAACTGGTGAGATTTTTGTATTGAATACAGGTTGGAAAAATAAACTAAAATTCATATTAGCTCAGGTTTTAGCCTCTTCTCTTGGGCTTCCACCAAAAGGAACCATTTATACAATAATGAGCCGGGAGCAGAATTCCAAGTAAAGAGAAAACTATTTAAAAGTTTGATCTAGAAACACCATGAAGATTTTGAGAGAATTTTTGGCTGAATTCATAGGATTCTGCAGAAAATTTTTCTGCGTTCCTTTCAGGGGAATAAAAGCTGTAGGATTTCTTTTGAAGAGGATATATGTGGATTGCAAGATATCTGTACCAGCTAGAGGGAAGTAAAAAGTGAAGAAATGTAGTAAATTTTAATATATTCAAGGATGTGAAAAGTATTTACAAAACCATGGCTGTGGAATAAAAGAAACACCCCTCAGACACTCAAGCAAAGTCCAAAGCTTTTATGACTAAATTACATCTATTTGGTAGACACAAACAAGACTCATGTCACAAAGAACATTACAGTCAGTGGTGTCTAACAGCTCTAAGGCTTTTTTTTTCAAAAAATAGGAGATCACCATATGCCATGTGCTGGCAAGAGCTGACACTTATTACAATGTGTTGCAGACAACAATTTTTTACTTAACTCTGCTGGAAGGGACCTCTTAGATTTCTTAGACGCCATAGATTCAGGACCCTGTCCCTGAATGCAACTTTGTCAAATAATCTATTTCATAAACTGAAGATTAAAGTGCTTTGCATACATTCATTAATTAAGCCCCACAGTAACAGCTGTCAGATAATATCACTGAATAATTTATTTGACAAAATTCACTTTTTATGATAAATTATTCAAAGTTCTTAATTCTTATTATTTTCTCCACAATTTATACAGCTGGGCAAGCAATTTGTGAAGCACATTCACTGAAGAGCCTACTAGGTATGTTCTGAAAAGATCAAGAAAAAAACCAGCTAAATAAAATGGAAGGGCAACTAATATCTTCCTCACCCCTGATTTCTCCCAGCTTTAGTTACTACCTTGTATTTTAATGGTGGGACTACACTACTATTAGAGCCCCTGCAGAAATATCCATGACATAACTGAATCTTCACATCCAAAAAAATTATTTTCTTTCATTTTGTCTAACAAAACTAAGAAGCTGCAAAGAAAAACTCACATAATAAACATACATTATTTATGTATGTAACCATGAAAATTGCTACATTTGGGTCACCAGTGGACACTGAGAGAGGAAGCATGGAACTCCATCGAAATGTATTACATTGTTTGCTTACCTGCAAGAGCAGGTATTTGATCCTATTGCTCAAGAAACAGCCAGAAAACTGCAATGATTTCACATAATGCCATCCAAGTAGCTCTTTAATAAAAGCAATAAAAATAGTTTTAAAAAGCAAAGATGAGAGAATGTGTATGTGGCATGACACACCCATCTCAAGCAAATTTCAAAAACTGATTTTGGGTGTTCTGTGACCTGCAGAAATCACATAGTTCAAAAATCTGAAACTAATGAGCCAACGTTTTTATAAAGTGAAATTAATTCATGAATAAATGAAAATTGCAGACTTTGCTCAGTTTTTCCTTGAAACTACATGAGGAGAGAAAACCTGGTGTACTCCAATGTGTCTAATGTCTTGACAGTCTTAACCAACTTCAGCCTGTCTTATTTCCCAACACTTTTTCAAGAGAGTTTCTTTGCAGTCTAACATAATTGAGAAAGAATACAAAGGGTCCTTTTTACAGGCTGTGCTTGTAAAGATGGCACAGAATAAGACAAACCTTGGCTTTGCCTTATCACCTCTGTATGTCTCGATAAAAAACCCAAACCACAATACATGTCTTTCCTTGTGAATCAACAGTCTCTCTCCTTGACCCTTGCTGCTCTAGGATATATTTGTTTGCTGTCCATTAGTGCCCGTGTGCTGACATCCTAAAAATCTGCACTTCCTACACAAAGTGACAGGAAATTTCCTCAAGACAGGTCCATCCAGACCTTGCCCCATCTCACTCAGGGGCCAGAGGAACAAAAGATATCCAGGAACTGCTCCCGCGACCAATTAATGATCAGGGCATAGGTAGTCTCAGCAAGAGAACAGTGGAAGCCTTAGCTAATTGAATTTATCACAGCTGGATGAGAAAACAAAATGCACAGATATAAGTGTTTCTTGTAAAGAGCACTGCTTGATATATGTCAGTCTAAGAAAGAAAGGTATGGATTAATTGCCAGAGAATTGACTGAACATTTTAGAGATGGAGTTCAAGACTTATAGTACATCCTTTTATTTTTCAGGAAGGCCTAAGTAAATTGGCCTAATCAGTCAAATTAAGGAGCTCTTCCCCCTGCACACTGAATCTTCTTCGATGCTAGTGAATTTTTCTAAGGAAAAATTAATAAAAATGTCTTATCATAGATCAATAGTTGAAAGTGATGGACTTACAGTAGTGAATTTAAATGAGCCTGTGAGTCTAGGATAAAAAATTTCTTCTAGTCTGGGGAGATGCTTGATTTTTTTTTTCTGTTATCTCTAGCGATTATTTAAAAAGTATTACATTTAAGTTCATTAACCTCCAAAATTATCTTTAAAGTGAAGGAGAGGTAAATGGCATGAGCTGGGATCTATCAGAATTTAACAGTCTGCTCTAGTGCTGTGTTTCTGAGATAGTCCTATGTCTTACTTAGGAAAAGGAATGGAGGGAAGTGAGAGACGGATTTTGTTAGACAAGAATGGGTTTGGATTTATGTGGTCTCCTGAACTTACGTTCTGTTACTACAGAAGAGGATGTGAGATGTCCTAAATTTCCACAAAAACAAACAAAAGAGGCAATAAAAGCACATCACAGAAGATTCTTCATTCTGCCTGCTGCAGGTCCCTCAATGGAAAGTGGTGTTCTGGCCTCTGTCAGAGATGCTTGTGCGAGACATGACACACCACCAATGTTTGGCCCTTCCACAAGTCCCATTTGTGAAAGCAGCCACTTAAACACTTGCTTTGTCTCTTCCTTCTCTTCTAAAACATGTTTTTTTAATTAAGAAATGATATTCCTTTGAGAGAAAGTTAATCAATTAGGTTTGAATCCTCTAATATGGAAAAAAATGTATCTTTGTATAGCATGAAAACCTATAACTACTATATCTATAATCTCTGAAAATTATTTAGACCTGTAGCTACAAGAACCTGCAAGTGGCTGATTTCATTTAAGTGGTTTAGTTGAGTTATATACTCTCTGCTGGTCTAAATCAGTACAGCTTTACTGACTTCATCAGCTCTTCGTCATTTGGCATCCAGCTGAGCTCATAGCCCTTCATTTCTTGCCATGGGCAACAACCTTTTATTCCCCAGGATTAACATGAAGACATAAAGGGAAAGGTACCAAATATCCACTTTAGACATGAGAAAGGCTACTTTCAAATTGATTTGTGCTAATTACTGCTGGAAACAATCTTTTCACTGCCACTCAGCCTGTTTCTAAGATTTCTACCTGCACAATTTTTCCAGAGTTACTGGCTGAAGTGAGTACTTTTTCATCAAAACACAAATAGAAGTGGCTAAAAGTTAACCCCTGCAGAAGCATATTTACAATATTTTTAACAATACTTACATTATGACTATTTATTTAGCGTAATCTGGTAGACATCCAGATGTAGGTCTTGTCTTGCAGGACCATTTGAAATATTAACACATTTACTGCAGCTGCATTGAAATGTAAAATGATAGGTTGCCTTATGCAAACCCTTGCCCACTAGCTCTGCACTAGACAGCTTTATTTCCTAATGTTCTAAAATTCTGAGCAGATCTGAATCACCATCAGTCTGTACAGCTTTCCAAAGAAATATGTATTCTGTCTTAAACATACAATTGCTAGTAAATTAGCAGAGGGTTCAGGAAAGAAAACAAATCAGGTTTCACAGGCTGGCTTCCCATTTCGTAGCAAGGAAAAAGAGAGTTTTATTGCATTACGAAAGAGAGACTGAAATTTCTCCAAGGAATTGCACTATTTCCTTCAAAATATGACAATTTCAGAGTCAAACTGCAGGATGGTAGTCTGTGAAAAAGGAAAAGATCACTCCTTTGAAGAGAAAAATAATCTTTTGCTCCTCCTGTACCAAGAGGGGGGGGGGAAAGACAAGAAAATAAAGTGAAAAAAATAAAAAGAAAGAAAATAAGCAAAGGATTGGTAAAAAGACTTGGAAAGATGAAAGAAGGAAAGAAAACTATACTGCTGTAGTTTTAATAGATACACCGGTGCAATGCTAGCACTTCTGAATACAAATCATAGAGGGTTAAATGATAACATTTCCATTTAGAAATAAAATAAAATTTATTGCACGTTGTGGCACTTCAATTAATTTATACCTTTATTCATAAACTGTGTTTTCTGCTTCCAAGATAACAATGGAATGTAATAATCTGCACAGCAGTAACCCTTCTCCCCTGGATTAAAATCCTACAAAAATTGTTGAGTTTGACTGAAAAAAATTAAACATATTCCCTGACTTATATTTTCACCACTAGTCCACTTTGATTCAAGAAGAAATATGGGCAGAGCAGAAACTATTTTAAACATTTTACCAGTAACAGTGGGAAAAAAAGCGACCATGAGAAATAGCAAGAAAGAAATGAATGCTCAGGTATGCTATCAATGATTAAAACCCTACACAAACACTGGCACAGCACAACCAGACATCAGGAACACTGTTTGCAATGACAAAATTTGTCCTTAAAGGGCACATGGCTAATGTATTCAGGAGCTGTGGGAATGAAAAGTAGCATGGGCATCAGATTTTTTGAACCAGGCATTTGAAGTGTCAGCATTTCTGTCCCCCTCTTGGATTTTTCAGATGAGTTTTATTCTGTCCTGACTGGAATAAAAAGAAGATTCTAACTAAAGAAATATGCTGAAACACTTTCATTGTAAGTGTCCCAATGCCTTGCTGATGCAGCCAGTAGAAAAATGGTGAAATGACGTCTCAGCATCAGCATTCCTGAACAATAACTAAATAGCATTTTTAAAAAACCTCATGAGGCTAATAGTTAGTTCTCCTTTCTACCCATGTTTACATTATTTGCCTCCTACAAGGCATTTCCCAACACTTTCAGTCACATAACAAGTTTTTTTAAAATGCTACTAATTTCAAACTTTCTATCAGCCTCAGCCTGTTCCAGGTTTGGGTACCCGAAGTCAGAACAGTTCAAATTAGCAGAATTTAGTTCTCAAGTTCCTATCTCCCAGGCTTCCTTGTGGATATTCTTACCATGTACTGAAAAGGGATTTTTGCAAGCCAGCCCACTCAAAGCTCTGTGATTGCATTTTATTTCAGTCCTTCATTGGTGCGTGAGCATTATACACAAGGGCTCACATGCTGCCAATATTTTCAGAAATTCACTTAAAGCAGAATTAACCATAAAGACACTACTAATAAGTTCTATGTATTGCACACAAGGAAATAGCATGGACTTTTTGTGATATATCCTGTACACTGCACCATGTTTTCTACACTAACATGTTACATTCATCTTTCATTCGTGTCTATTCAAGAATGAGAGCATCTGAAACTTTTTGACAGACTTGAAGAGTACAGAGCTAACAGGCTTCCCAATGAGAAAACAGAGAGACAGGGATCTCCTTTGGTGCGGTAACCCTGAAAGAACTAAACTTGTTTGGCTTTTTTTCATAAAGCTAAGACTACAGGAAAGAAAGTTTTCATACCAGAGCCCTTATTTACAGATAAAAGCCCTAAAAGTGCTTCTAACTATAGCATTGGTAGGAAAGCTTTTAGACTATATTGAAAAATGAGCAGTAGCAAATTACAAGGACAGAGATTTTCACTCAGGATTTCTAAAGAACACGGTTCAGATCTGAAACTGATGAACTACTAAGAGCAGCGTGGGATCAGCTTTGGTATTACAGGAATGAAATATGCCAAGCATAGCACCACCTGGTTATGTAATCTCAGAGGATCCAGTTTTGGTTTTCATTCAGGACAAACTGATAGAGGGGGGTAAAAGAAACTCCAAACAAAAAACAACCAAACAACAAATAACTGTATTAATAAATAAACTGAGGAAAAGGATACATATTGAAGAACTACAAAATGAGAAAATATATAGAGAAGATGACTCAAAAATAACCCTCTGCTTCTCTTAATATCAAAATAGTGTCAATTGGAAGGGACATTAAGACCATCTAGTTCCAACACCTTGCAATGGGCAGGTACATTCCACTAGACCTGGTCCCTCAAAGCCCCATCCAGCCTGGCCTGGAGCGCCTTCAGGAATGGGGCATCCACAACTTCCCTGGGCAATCTGTTCCACCACCCTCATAGCAAAGAACTTCTTCCTAATATCCAGTGTAAACATACCCTCTTTCAGTTTAAAGTCATTCCTCCTTTTCCATTACTACATGTCCTTGTAAAAAGCCCTTCTTCAACCTTCTAGTAGGCACTCTTTAGGTAGTAAAAGGTAGTAATAAAGTCACCCCAGATCCTGCTCTTCACTAGGCTGAACAGTACCAATTCACTCAGCCTTTCCTCATAAAAGAGATACTCCAGCCCACTAATATTATATAATATCTGTTATCAAGTTAGTTCTTATTACAAAAAAGTATTTACAAATACATTGTCTAAATGTTTATCCTTGAAATTTTATGAAAATTTTTTTCACAATTTTATTAAACTATGGAGGGGGGAAATAGCCAACAAAACTGAATCAACCAATGATGGAGAAAAATAAAAAGAAACAAAAAAAAAAAAAAAAACAAAAAAAAAAAAAAAAACAAAAAAAAAAAAAAAAACAAAAAAAAAAAAAAAAACAAAAAAAAAAAAAGAGTCAAGTCCTACTTCCAACTCCTAGGGAAAAAAATATGATTTTCTCCTGCCACTGTCCCCATCTCCTGCTTCCTTCCATGACCACAGTATCTCCCACAGCTCCGGGCCTACCAAGTACTGATGTCTGCATTCTCCACAAAACCAAAACTTTACAGAACTGCAAGGCAGTCAAGGCATGAGGTGCACCATGCCTGACTGCTGTGTATTGATACAGGAGAAGAGACCTGATTTAAGTCGTACCTCACTCATATCCCTGCAGTGATTGGCCATTGAGCTGAACAGAGACCTATATCCACTGGCTTATTGTCTTCTTTGCATTCACCAGACTTCAGATTTCCTCTGAGAGATCCTGCTTATTACAGAGAGTGGCTTGTATAGTGGGTATTGTCAACCCTGTCAGTCTGATTTACTTGTGAAACCAGACAAGAATAACTAAACCATTTGTAAAAATGTTGAATACCATATCATTTGCAATGGTTTCCAGTCCATTTCCTGGAAGCCACAGTACTGAAAGATTTGTGTTTGAGAGCTGCTTGATGTTAACCTTAAAATATTATTTAGGAAAAAAACCAAAACATAGCAAGGTCATTGTAAATGTAACATCTATCCCAAATTAGCATCTTATTCCTAGAACTATCAATAGAATAGCATTATTTGCCCCACAATTATAGTTTCTTTTTGCTCCAGTCATTACCTTTTCTTTGCCTAAATCAGTTCAGAATTAGCTCCTCACCCATTCTAGCTCATTCCTTCAGTCAGGTCAGCAGTGTCATGAGACAGAGCTTCCCCACCTCTGTGCTCTGACCACAGCATTACCTGCTCACCCAAAAGGGCATGTCCTTATGGAGCTCCTTTCCTTAGGCTATGGGTTTGGGAATATTTTCCGGAACTTCTTATGAAAGAGATATTTCAGCTCAAATGGATGTTACAAGGCTCTACTATAGAATTTTCTAAGAAAATTGCATGAATTATGCTGCCATGTGGCTGTCAAGTCTGTCCCTTGTAGAATTACTGTATATTCAAACGCCAATTTGCATGCTGTATATATTATATAATATACCTTAAATGGGTAACATGCATGATTTGATAATACATTCAGAGGTACCCACATGTACTTGTATGGCCATGTTTCCCAGACTCAGATGTACATAGATATTAATAATAATGATAACAGAGTCACTTTTTTTAGAAAAGTAAGGATTTTAAAGTTCTAGGTTTCATAAACTTTTGCTAATACTTGCAAGGAATTACAGAGATTACTAAAAAATTGCCAGGGTCTTTAGTTAGAGAATCATTTGTCCTTAGCATCATTAGCATCATAAGGTCTTCACCTTATTGCTTACTGCTAGTCATTTCCATTTTTGGCTATAAAAGCTAGCATTTGCCTGAATCAGTATGGAAAATAAGTTGTTAGAAGTACTTTATGCAGAAAAGAACAAGTTCCCAATGGGAGGAAGCATATTTAATACTATTATAAAATAGTTATATTTTGAGTACAGGCTTACTGCCGAATTCAGAAGCACACTGATACAGGCATCTGGTGGTTTCTTGTTTGGAATAGCACTGCTGTTCCCAAATATTTTAAGATCATGAGTTTTCTTATTCCTGAACCATCAAGAGAGCACTTTCAGCTTATCTCTGCAGCTTTTAGGACTAGGAGCTCACTTTTTTCTTAGTTAAAACTGAAGGTCAAAGTAAACCTATGACTTTAAGGCCAAAAATTAAGAGATGAGCAGGAAGACAGAACAAGACAGAAATGCCAGGAGACTACAACAGTAGTCTAACAGAATAGGCTGTAAATGAACCCCACAACTCTTATTCTTCTTTTGTACAAGTCACTTGAGTTCTCCTAATTATAGGTTTACCACACTTCATTTTGAGCGGAGATCAGCACAAAAAGGATGTATTTCAAAGAAAGAGAGAGAGGTGCCAATTTCCTACCAATGTAAAATGACACTGCTTCATTGGACCCAACAGCTCCTCTGCAATTCTCCAGCTTTTGCAGAGGAAACATGCTGACTCCTGTACTCTCCAAGAGCACACACCATTCCTGCACACAGCCACAGTTCGTGGCCCTGCAGAGCAGAGACAGCCCTTCAGATGGACTAAACTTCATTAGCCACTATTTCCTTTGCAAAAAGAGAGGTTTTTCAAGATATCCTCAGCTCATGCACACAAACTGCATGAGACAACATGCTGCAGTTGGGGTATCTCATGATCTCAGTCCTCTGCCACACAGACGGACAACTTGAGATTCTCACAGAGCCTGCTGGCTAAAGACTTAAGGAAACAACATTGTGTGTGTGTGTCTGTGTTTGTCATGGCCGCTTAGCTTGTCCACTGTACTATTTCAAGTTTATGGGGTTTTCCCTGATGCTGTGAGAGTTCACCGATATATGTGAGGGAGGAAGGAGAAAAATGCCCCAGACTCTGCTCTTCTTAAATGAGAAACTTGGATGTTTCTATATACATCCTGACCTTTTGGGAATATAAATTTCTGTCTGAGGAAGCCTAAGTCTTCAAATTCAGTTTAGGTCTGCAGTGTGGTTGGTCAATTTTAATCTAATATATTTCCTGTTTCCAGCAGGAATTTCATAAAATACCAAGCAGGAAAAAATATGGTCCAATAATCTAAATCCATTTTTTATTGGTAATTACTGAAATTACTTAATGTGCTAAGTGAATTCAGTGATTTCACAAAGACACCAAATTCACATCACACAACTTAGGCAATATTTGATTCTTTTACAAGACATTTTTTAACCATTGAATAAGCTTCCAGATTTTCTATTTAATATAAATTATAATTCTTCCAATAGTTTCCAATTAAAATCCCTGAATTATGTAGGGGTAAGGCTCCCCTTTGTTAACCTTACTATTGTCAATGAACAAATGTGACATACTAAATAGTTCAACATATAATAATAACTCAGAAGAAGTTATTCTTTCACAAATGACAGCAGCCTCCCAACCTTTTTATTTTACTGGTTAGAACTGAACTTAACCTTTCCCTTCCCTGGAGTGGCCTCTTCGCAGTCATGGTTCCCGACCTACTTCTTAGCTGTTTCCCTAAAGAAAATAAAATCCCCTCCTGAATTTTGAAAGTGATGAAAAAACCAATGTCGATAATGTTTAATAAATAACCTTTGTTAAAACAGTCTAAATCTATGTAAAGTAAGCCCCAACAGCCCTCTCACATCCCACAGCTGATTTGCATATTGGGTCACGGAATGTGTTGTAGGATATTTGACTGTAGACCTCGCTGAAATATTCATCAGACTGCGTTCCAAGTAACATTCGGTATAAATTGTCATTAGACAATGACTTCTTATTGCGAAAATACAAAACACCTCTGAATTTTTACTTTTTAAAAGGGAAATCTGAAATATATTTGCTGCTTGAGATCAGCTTTTAGTAGCCCTAATTATATTAAACACAAATTTCCCATAAGAGTTGTGCAACCCTGAACACATCCACGCACATGCTGCTTAATGGAGAGAGGCCACCAGACACTGACCTGGAACAGCAAACTCCACAGTCTGCAGGGGAAAGGAGAACTAGAAAGCAGGAAGCGTGTCTTCTGACACAGCATGAAAAGGGTATGTGTTACAAAAAACATGGTTTGCAAACGTCTGGACTGCTGACAAATCCTGTTCTATGTGTGTGTGTGTTATGGAGAGGATCTTAACCAAACCAGTAACACTTTCAGAAATTATCAATGCAATGAAATGCATTTATTATCCAGTTCTATAATGCGATAATTCACTTATGACGCCTGAATTTTATCTGTTGTCTGTGTTGTTTCCAAGATGTCAATCTCTCATCTTTCTATCTTTAAAGATGAGGCCTCACACAAATATTTTCAATTTCTTTCCCATAGAAAAATTAAAAATGCCACATTTTATAAGAGTCTTAAGTGCTATAATATATTATTTTACAGGAGATTATTTTACAGTGAAATTTAATGGACTTTGAGCTGAGAAAAACTTTTTTTTTTTTTTTTTTTTTTTCTAAAAAACATTCCTTCTTATAACCTGTGGTCTCAACATAATGGGACCAACAGAAAGCATAGGAAGTTTCTACTTATGAAACAAGCGTCTCCAACTCCAATGTTTTCACAGATTACTGGACATTACATCTGGTTCAGTGCTAGACAGTAGACTAACACACAATTATTCCACTTAAAAGAATAAATGCAAAATATTTGTAGATGATGATTCATTCTTATTAAAGGCATTTTGCTATCAATGCTGAAGGGCTGACAATGTCAGAAGTAGACCTGATAGAAATGCAGAAGTCACAAAGAGAGGAGATAAATATTTCCATCCCCATAATAATCACTTCAAAGCTGTTCTGGTTTTCACTGTTGGGAAAGTTTGTTTCCCAGCTCCGTCCTATTCAATAAGGATCACACAGAAAGCCTCTCCCTGAGAAATCTTCACTGAAAATGGCTGAGTCAAGAAGAACCTCTGCAGAGGCTCCTGCTGTTCAGCTTCTCTGCTTCAGAGATGAAGAATGAGTAATTCCTTCACAAACTTGAGTTTAAGATAGCTCTGTTACCCATGAGTAGAAAAACCACAATTGCATTAGGTAAATTATTTCATGCAGTTTAGGTAAAAGATTTATGTCTTGCCACAGCACATTTCTGTGCAATGAAAGACTACACATGCCACAGGCATATTCTTGTATGAGAAATTGTGAAAGCTGAGAAATGTTATTGGTGTTGCATGTCATACACTGCTCACAAAGAAACAGGTTTCCCTTAATACTCTAAGTCCCATTTTAAAAACCGCAGAAGGAGAGATAAAAGCTTGTGCATTTTGGAAAGGTCTACAGACTATCTACTAAAGAAATAACTTTTTCATATTGAATAATACCCCAGGATTAACACTTAATGTCATAGGACCTATCATGTCTAGAAACAGAAGCCTTTTGCTATTGGGCAATGGAAAAAGTAGTCTTTGCAGCTTTCTAACAGTATGAAGCACCTGCCTCTAATACTGATGAGCATACTGAGACCTTAATCCTTTTACTGATCCGGAAAAATTGCCAGAATACCATCACTTTCAACACAAAACCAAGTGAAACTTGGCAACTTCAATGAACATCACTTTGGAGACCTTAAATAAACTGAAGTCCAGAATGCAAAAACAAAACTCAACAAATGTGAAGCCATGCAAATCAAACCACTCAACCAAAACCCTTCCCATGAGTCACTAGGAAAGAAAGCTCTGTTAATGCAGGGACCTTGCTCAACATCAGCAGCTAGATGCCTGTCTGGAAAATCCCATGTGGCAGTGAGAGAAACCACAGTTTGCATTTTGTGCATCAGGTCCATTTTATCTTTCCTTTACGCTCTAAGTATAATGCTAAAAGCCCTCCAGGGGTCTGAACTTGCTGGAAAGACAACATATATTGCATCTTTACACAGTACACTCAATAAGAGTGTGAGAGAAGTCTCTTACCATTAATTGATTTGGGCTCCTTTGTCCAGGTCAGCCCCAGACAGAGTTTAGCTGTTCAGTGGATTAAGTACAAGTACCAACAACTTCAGGGTCTACACCCTTGCTGGGAGCTAATATAACCTTACTATTATATGAAATATGTGAGCTCAGCCACAGCAATGCTGGAGTCAGAGAGAGGCAAAGCATTGAATAATCCTTTCAAATGGCATCTAGCTCTTCATAAATTTATTTAGCTCCTGAAAATCAAAACATGCATCTCCTGTTCACTACATCAACAGTGTCTAGTAGGATCCACAAGGCAAGCCACTGTTTCTTTCTCACAAATTTTAAAAAAGCATAGTATTTAAAAAAAATTGATGCATAAGAAAATGTATTTTCATATTTTGAAGGATGAATTTTTAATAACTTAATTAAAACGTCACAAAAGAAAGAAACATTACTTGTTACACACTCCAAAACCATCTATATCAAACATGTGTCTCCAAAACTGCCCTCTAAATGTATATTAATGATGCCATCAGATGCTTGACATGTCCTGAATAATACATACAATTTTAATTAACTCCCATTCTTAATGTTCTCGAAGAAAAGTGAAATCACTCAAATGCTAAGTCAAGTTCACTCTCAATTATTATAATTTCAATATTATTATTTATTATTAACACAGAACTCAGCGATCAGTATGTATTTACAAGCAATCTCAGTGAATCTACTTTAGAACCCAGAAACTGCAAGTCACATCAACACTGTAGAACAATTCAAGGCTCAATGAGCAGAAAGAAATCTCTGGCAGCTTGACAAGAATCTGGCTTAGACAACTTACAAAACCAATGACCTCTCATGGTTTAGAGAATTATCATTCTCTCTTGCTCATGGTAAAATGATCTTTCCAAAAGAAACAAGTTTTTTACATCCTTTGGGACAGAAAGGCCAGGGAATAGATCGGGCCATCATGGTCCTGCTACTTGTAGAAACAGAGTAGAAGCTGATCAATGGGTACTTGGACCTCACATATTTGAAACATGCCTCTTTGGTGCCACACAGCTGCACCTGGTCGTTTTCAGATGCAACAAAACTTCAGTGATATTGAGACAAAATGTCTTGAGTGGGAGCAGCAAGTCTGCTATCTAAGGAACTGCCCATTGTTAGTTAACTGAAGGTGCAGATAGAGGTAGTTGCTTTTATATCACTATGTGTAAGTAGTTAAGTGTGGTAGGCAGAGAAGGGACTAGAGCAAAATTGCAGAAGGAACATAAAAATAGGTAAAATCAAGACAAAGAATTCCTTTAGGGAATAGGATGCAAGGAACCAACAGAACTCACAGGCAGAGGATTTTGTAGCAAATCTAAAGAAAATTATCATCACTTTCTTCTTCTCACTCAGACCAAATCTGCAAAATTTTTCAGGGGAAGATCACAAGATTTGATGAGGAAAGTAGATGTTCCAACTATTAACATAATTCATCTGGAGGCATGAGGCTTTGCTTCTGACTTATGGAATCAATGCCTGGGAGAAATACCATACTGAGAGGAAGGGTGGGTTTGTTGAGTTACCCAATGGTAACACAGTTTTATTTGGCAAAGAGAGGATTTAGTGTGCCTTCAGAGATCTCTCCTTCTCTAACACTTAATGTGAGGGCATAAGTGAGCCTTGCAGGAAGGGATTGGAAAAAACTCTTTACAGTAGGGAACTCCACTCCATGCAGTCATAGACAAAAAGATTGGGTGAAACACTGAAGAAAGAGCCTCTCTCAAAAGTTCTCCTGCTCACTGCAGGAGATAAAGCCAGGAAGAGCTTTAAGGTTTCCCTTGTGAGAGGTAAATGACAATTATCAACACCATGAAGTCAATAATGATAGTGTTTTCTATGGGGAGCTTACTACTTTGCCAGGAAAGAGCAGTGTGAAAAGTAGTAACTACAAATATTAAATAGCTATGGTAGTCCCTGGAACAGAAGTTGGCAATAACCTCACTGACATTCCACCAGATTCATTTCAGTTTCACATGTGCTATATAGAGTGTCATTTCCATATATTTGGGAGTGTGGTTTTTAAACTTCAAGCTCAGTCCTGTCCACCTCATGGCCATGGAAGCTTTACAGTTGTATTCAGGCAAAGAAAGACTGAGTACCCAATCATCAACATACTGAAACTGATTTCTATTTAATCTGACTTCTGCTACATTTCCAGCATGAGAGTCACTTCATAGGCACATTGGCAATTTTGGTAGTCTTTTGCATAATACTTCTACACATAAAATTTTTACAAAGTGCTTACAGAGACAAATACAGTTCAGATTTCTATCAAACCCTCCTTCTCACTCATAATTCCAGCTTTGTCTGTGGCCATTATATTTTTTTTCTCTTTATTCTCTTTAATGGTGAACTGGAGGTGGTGACTCAGGACACAAGGGTTAAATAGACATCCAGCCAGACTTTTCACAGTTTAAAACAAGCACATTTATTCACATAGTTCACTGCTAGCAAGAAAGCACATCTAGATTGGGGACCAAATAATAGCTTTTGCTGTAGTATTAAAGTAAGTAGAAAAGTCAGGGGGTGACATTTAAACCCTGGCTTCAGCCTAAAGCCTATCAAATATTTCCCACTTCAGGAGCAGTAGGCAGAGCATTTGGCCTGACATCGTGCTCAGGAAAA
>NW_005054359.1:1588450-1607340 GCF_000277835.1 Geospiza fortis | reverse complement strand
GCAAGAAATTTCTTCACTGATGGCTTTTTCCATCAGAGCCCTTGGAGGAAAACACTGCAGTAGCTGCTGGCTCCAAACTTCTGGCTCTGCAGCAGGGAGCAACCAGGAGAAGAAGATGGAGTGATCTGCACATTGCACAGAATTTACAGTCCAAAAGGAGAGCATATTGCAAGTGTGAAATGAATTTCAATAAAAAAACCTCTTGAAATCGAAACTAAAAAAAGAAAGGTTAATGGCATTTACGTCCTAAAAAGGCCAGCATTCATACTCTGCAGGGGATGTCTGGAAGGAATGACTGATGGGCAACTGCTTTCTTTCTGTATTGCTTCTCTTGAATCACCAGCTTGATAATGCAGAGCCCCACATTGTAAATGACTCCACAGAGGAGAAAATACAACCTGGAAATCTCACCTTCCTAGAGAAATAACTGACCAAGCATCCATCTCATAGCTTTTGACAGGTCTAGCCCTAACCATATAGGTTAAATCTTGAAGATATGAGACCTTAATGTCTTGAGAGTACTGTTTCCCTTGGTACTGGCTCTGTTCAGCGCTGAATATTTTTAGGACGCAGAGGTTGCCAGCTCCAAAGGAATATCCCTAAAGGACTGCCCTAACAAGCACAGTCAGCCAAATAAATTATGACAATAGCTAGCATTGCCGTTTACCTGGCTGTATAACTTAACCATCCTGCCTATCTATAGCTTGGCAAAAACAGAGTTTCTTGGCCTTCCAGGTGTGCTGTAAGGTCAGTCTATTTTCACAGCCTCCCCAGTAAAGATCATGACAACTGTAAATAGGGGCACTAATCCAAAGGGAGAGCACCTATCATTTGGCAATGTATTCAGCTGAGCTCTTTTCACTCTGTATTTTTTAAGTGTCTGAAAAATACAGGCATTAAAAACCTGCAACAGTAAACATAATACACTGGATTAGGATCCCAGAGCTTCACTCAGCAGAAGAACAGCTTGCCCAGGCTGGCAGCTATAATTGGCAGCCCTCAAGTAAGGTGGGGAGATCATTTTGACCTTGGGCATAGAACTCCTCTCACCAAATGGAAGATTTCACCTTTGAAATTCCTTATCACCAGACACTACAAAAACAGGGTAGGGCACGCCTTACTTTGCAATGTCCCTCCTCTGAGAGCCAAAAGTCTGCTTGCAGCTTGTTGGATAAATTTAGGATAGCATTACATTGGAATTAGGCAACAGCACAATGGTAGAGACATCAGACTTGGTTGTCAAAATAATTACTCATGGCTTACAAAGACTGAAGTAAAATTTCTGGGTTTATGACTGTATGTCCCTGCTGAAATCTATGTTAGCCTCTTGAAATCTGGCTCAGGTACACCTACCTGTGCTGCAGATCCAGCTGCACTGCAGTAAAGACATCTCAGCTACTGGCCAAATTACCACTGGGGATAGTCAATAATTAGACTATGCATGAGATTACACAAAGGTAACATGAAGGAGGATCCTCTGAAAGCCAATGCCATGCAATCATATGAAGGACAAAAGAAAAAAAAATAAAAATAAAAAAAGGCAGCAATCTTCCTGCTTATACCTCTGGGAATGTAATTTCTTCCTTTCAGCACAGCAAAGCTCAAAAATATAGGACACAGTGTGGCACAGAGGGTCAGTGGGTTACACTTATTTATACACTATCTGTATTTGGTTCAAGGACTCTCAGATAGAAAATAGAAAGTAAAAAACCTTTCCCTGATGGAGCTTTCAGCCAGTAGAAGCTGTAGATAATATAGTACTTTTACAACATGCAGTAGATCACCAAATTCATTTTTACTGGGGTCATAAGAAAATATTTCAGCTCTAGACTTCAGAGTTAAAAAGCTGGTGTACTAACTGTAAGGATTTGTCATATAAGGTGCCTGATTGCTATTGTGGTTGGGGGGGTGGCAAGGGGAGTAGGGTATTTTTTATTTTTTATACTGAGCTGGTACTGGTCTTGAGTTCAAGACTAATTATATCATTGCTGTGTCTGAAAATGATACATATCAAGGGAAAATGAAATTTCACATAAGCCAAAGGAAAGCAGTTTGAAAAGTTAAATAAAGCAAGTCTATTCCACTCTATATTCCTTATTTTACTATCACAGTTACTACTTTTTATAACTTTTTAAATTTTTTTTTTCTGTTTAAATATTTCTATACTTCTGTTCTCTCCTCGTGTGTATGAATGGTTTCAAGATGTAGGTTATAGAAAAGCTGTTACAGATCTACCACATCTTACTGTGTCCAGGTCAGCTTTCAGCTCGAGGTTGTTGCCAAGGGTCTCTGAATCTTCGCGCTCTGAACTTCTGGGCTCATCCTTCCATTCTACCAGGATCAATTACAAGGTTTGCTGTCACAACACTGTGTCCAGTGACCTGGACGCTTTGCTGCATCCCCAATGACTCACAGTAATTAAAAAAAAAAAAACAACAAAATTACTGATGATGAGTAATAACAAAAACAACCCACCACCTGAATAAAAGCTTGACTTTTATTCAGTTTCGGAGAATTAATCCACACACACAGAAAACAACAGCAACAAATCTTACCACAATCAAGAGTGCTGGAACAAGTATAGTTGGCATACAGACAAAAATCAAGAGAAATCTTGTATCCTCTCTTTAAAATCCTCCTCTATTCAAAAGTATTTCAATGCACCTTGTTAAAAGTTACTACATTGTCACATACTCTGCCGTTATATGAATATAGGTTTCTTTCTCCTTTGCCCAGAGCTTTAAAGGACAGAACCCTAGCATTCTCTTTTCTTTTTTTTTAAATCTCTCATCATCCTTTGCCTGTTCCTGGCAGAATTCAAGCCATATGTGTGTGTATATATATATATATATATATATATATATATATATATATGTATAACACCTTGTGGAAAAATAGAAAATAGAAAAACAAATCTAAGAAAATGTACATTCCACAACAAATAGATCTCAAAGTGGTCTACATTTAAATTTCATAATAGTGTGTGTCATGTAAGCAAGTAGCACTGCCTCTATTTATTAAAAAAGAAATAGAATGAACTAGCACAAATTATACAGCATATTTGATCTATACTTTTTAAGTATGTTGGCTTATGCTCAGTGAAAAAGAAGGTTAGAATTATGTACCTGATCTCTAAAGACTTTTAGACAAAGGTAAAGTTTCTCTCACACAAACACAAGACACTTCCCCTCAGTTTTCGTATTCTTGCACAAAAGCAAACATTGGACTTTAAACTATGTAATCCATGTAACGAATTTTTTCACACTGGAAGAGCAGCTCCCCAGAGGCAGCTCTATAAAAGGACAGAGGTCAGCCAGTGAGTTTAGGAGCTGAATTCTCAGTGTGTGTCTCACTGGTAAATCAAGCCTTTTAATTATTTGCAGTCTGGGGCAGAATTTCAAGGATGCACCTATTTTTACAGTGCTAGCTCCTGAGCTCATGCTCCTCTTCTTAAAGGGATGGGAATCCAGACTCTGAATAGCAAATCTTTGGACTTAATCAAGCAAATTTTAAAATTTCATGTCACTAGCCCAAGTACAAAATTTTGTCTTCTTAACTATACACTAGAATGTGACAGTCTCTACTCTGCTAGTTATCTTTCACATCTCTTATTCACTGCCAGAAACTTGACAAGTGCCTTCAATCAAGCCATGATGTGAATTTTCATCATTTCACTATTTTACTTTAAAAAGAAGTATCAGTAAATATCTGCAAAAGTATCCCAATATTTTATTTGATAGATATCTTAAAAATGCTTCTAAAGTATAGCACTGGCTCATACATAAGTATTTCTTTTTGGTTTTTTGCAAGCCTGTGATCCCTCATTCTTTCCATGTTTTCCATCTCTGTCAACCACCTCCTGTCCTAGCTGCTTCAAGGTAGAGACCACCTTTCTATATCTGAACAAAGTTTTTCAAAGTCTACTTGGCTATGATTAGAGCTCTTAAAAATACAGCAATTTCTGCTCTGTCAGCAACAAATAAATGCAGCATTGATTCCTTTCACCAAACTGCACAATGTGTTCTTAAAAATCACAGGTCATCTGATTTTGATGATTCATTACAGGTAATCCAGCCAGCAAGATTGCAATGAACATTTTCTGACTCTTGCACTGCTGTTCCAAACATCACCTTCAGTATCCTTTCATAGACAAGCTCTTTAGTAGAGATAGGTTTAATTTAGCTCTTATGCATATTTATAATGGTCCTCTAATCATCATTGTAAACAATACACAAAGCTGACAAACTCTGTTACAAGAGCAATTCCATGAAAATCAGTGGGATGTGCACCTGATTTAGGATTTTTTCAAGCATTGAGTACTTGCTGACTTCATTTATGCCATATATTGTAAATGTTTATTGCCTCATTACTAACAGCTGTAATAAAAAAGCTCAGTTACACCATACCCAAAAAGAAAAATAAAAGAAACTGTACCTTCAAAACCCATGAGATTAGCTTTAAATCATGTACTGTCTTTAACATAAAAGAAAAAGTTTATAGGGTTTTAATTTCCTTGCTTTGTGCAATCTTGGTATTTATTTTATGCTTTTATGGCTAGAAACTTGCTAATTACTTTTCATTCAAAGGCAAGGGTCTTGTGTAAATACAGGAGCTGGGGATTTAAGAAAAACCTGAATGCCACAGGACTGAATAATGTCATTTTTCTATGTTTTACAAAGAAGTAAAAACAAATTCATTTCTTTTTTCATAAAATACGTACTATCATTTTCTGAACTAGAATATTTGATATTATTGTTGTTTTAATTTAATTTGAAGAAGAAAGACATTCCAGAACAAAAAAAGCTTTACTCATACACAGAAAATTGACAGATGCCTTTTCTAAGGGTTGATTGCATTTCAGTGCTTTTCAAGTGATGACTCAGGTTTTCCTTTTGTTTATCCAGCCACAATTCCCTTCTAGCTAGCTTATTTTATTTTTTTTAATGAATATGCTAATTAAGTAGTATATTTTGCTAGACAAACTCAATTTCTTTCCCCTCTCTTCCACAGTTAAAAAGCAAGCACTTCCCCAGAACACCACTGTTTATTGAAATTGGAAGTCTTTGGGGCGTTTTGGAAGCAGAAGACTTAGAAGTTTGAATGAGGAACTCCACTGGCAAGCTTTCAAACTTATTTGCAGATCAGGACCTCTTTTGTAGAAGTCTCCCCAGGAGGAAGGCAGTTAGACACCTGCCAGTAGCCTGCAGTGGCACCATCCCACTGTGATGTTAATGAGATGAATGAGAGCACTACGGAGAGCTGCAATAATTACAGGGTGAAGAGCTTGTCTTTTCCTGACCCTCCTCTCCGGGCTGCCTGTTCTATAAAGCAGGGTCTTTTGTAATACTAATTACAAATGTTAATTAAACATTTCTTTGGAATTTTGCCCTCCATTAATAGGTCAGATAAACAGGGAATAGCAATGACAGGCACAAGTCATTATCAACCACATGAGAAAAATACCATTTATTTGTTCCCTTCCTTTGGTCCCTCCAAAGACATAACTTCTGGTTTTGTTTTATTAAAGGGACACTAAAACCACTGAAGTATAGCTTTTCTGCACAGAAATAAAATAAAAATAATTCTTACTTTAATGGAGTTAAACCTAGTTCTAAGGCCCCTTCCACTACAACTCACTCTAGCCTGTGTTGACTTAACAAATTTTAACCATAATCTTGACTCTGAGGCTACATAAATGCCCTTCCAAACACAGACTTAAGGAAACAGCCATGACAGCTGTTGATGACAGCACAAAATCTAGTTTGACAGCTTCCTCTGGCATGAGTAGCGCATGGCATTTCAAATCGTTGCACTAATCCCATTTCTAACCCAGTCTCTAGAATTACAGGAGTGACCCCTGCCCAGATCAGAACTGAGCACAAGCACTCGGCAGATATTGCCAGAAAAATAAAAGCTCTACCCCTTGCCTGACAGTCTGCCACAGCCAGATGCTCCCATCCAGGCTCACATGGAGCAGTAATTTAATACATGGCAATACTATCTATTTCAGTGAAACAACTTCTGCTGGGCCAGCTCATCTTACTCTTCCTTATAGCTCACATTGCTAGGGCACAGGAGGGAACCAGACTAATTCCAAATTTCATCCTTTAATATTTCTCTCAAATATGTACATGTGGTTTTAAAAAAGCTTTTGATGGCACCAAACAGAAACAATTCCTTTTGGAAAAAATTAAGTCAGAAGATGCACTTGGAAAGCACAACTAATGCATTCCAACAAAAATACAAAGGAACCTCACTGCAAACATGAGAATGATGAGAAGAGTTTCACTCTAAAGATTCATTTCTACCTGGCAATGTCAGTTGTGAAGGCAGACATAGCCTTTCTCTAATTTAATCTTATTTTGCTAACCTAAAATAAGAATTTTCCATTTTTTCAATTTGGTAGATTACCTGAAATCAGATTCTTCTGATTTGATAAGAAATGGGAACCGGTGCAAGGCTGAGGAATCCACTGCTTTCCCATACAGCCCCATTGCCTTGACAGCAGGCCCCATATGGGAAAAGTCAGCAAGACAAAGCCTGTGGTAAGTCAATTTAGGAAATTTCTGAAGGCTTATGACTTTAAAGGTATCTTTGTTTTTACTACTCGTAACCATGGCATCAATGGCTGTGGCCATCAGACTGTGTTCTTACTCACACACTCCTTCATGCAATGAACTTTGAAAAAAGTCTGGTCTGTGAATCACCTGAACATGCCAAGGCTTGCACCATTACAGTGCAGGATGGGCATATACACAAAAACTGACCCAGAGTCATTTACAGGCTCATGGAATTTACCAGAGTGTTGATTCTTTCGCCAGAGCTGTTTGAATGAGTTGTTGGCACTACCAATCAGATGGCTTTTATTTCACAAAATGTGACTGTGCAGAGCCCTGAGTACTCCCACCATATCCAAAGTGCCCCAAGACACACCATGAGCCTCTCTCTCCAGCTGCCTTCTATTGCCCACTTCCAAAGCACAAGAGCCAGAACTAGGAAAGCCCACATCTCCCCAGGTCCATACCACTCAAAACAGCTCTTTTGCACTGTCACAGCCTATGTGACAATGCAGTCTCATGGGCTTGGTTCACTCAAACAACTGTTTTCTCCTCCAGCTGCTAATCCAGGTGTACATTGCCAGCCCCAGTGGCAGAATTGCAAGGAAACTACCAGGTCTAACATGGAAAGCATGGTTGTGATCATTGAGACAGCTCAGAGCTCTTCTACTCTGGTGAATTCCACAATAATTAGCAAAGTATGTTCTATATCTCAGATGATCCATCTAACCTTGCTTATCATACTCACAATTTCAGTTCTGTTCGCAATTGTTCTACAATAATTGTCAGGATCCTAAAAACAGCTTGAAGTTGAGGAACAATATGGAATTTAAACAGAAAAGCTACTAATAAGAGTATACACAGCGCTGATGTGCATAAGAGACATTTCTGATTATCCATACTGATTTCCTAACATAGATCTTTGAGTTTTAGTGGAGAAATTTGTACACCAATCCATAACTGCTGAATTAGAGTACATAGTTTTCAAAAGACAACTATTTTTTATTTAAACACTTCATTTGATATATTATTCAAAGTATCCTTCAATAAGTTGCTATAATGATTAAATATATAAATGATGACAATTTCCCTTTTTAAAATCTGAATTTATCTGATTTCAGCTTCTGAACAGACACTTGATCTTGTTACACATTTTTCTGCCAAAATTAAAGAACCATGTTTTTCTCCTTGTAGATATTTTGAGATCATGACACAGTCACCAGCTAAATTAAGCAGATAAGGTAAGCAGATTGATTTTCTTAAAATCCAACACTGGAAATGCATAGTTTTCTTAAGAAGACAGAAGTTAGTATTTCACAGAACTTCTCTGAAACACTATGATACAGATAGGTAGTTTTGAAGAAAAAGTATCACACTTCCATCTTTGTTTTTAAACTTTAAAATTACTACTAATATAATAGGAGGCTGGACATCCAGAGCACCCTCTCAATCTGAATTTCCCATTATCCTCTAATTCTTCTATTCTTCAAGAGAGCAAGCAAAGCAAAAAGTGAGTTTAACAGCAAGATAATTAGTATGTTTTGGCAGAGGATATTTCAATAAGTTGTCCTCATGTTACACAGCTGAGGCACTAGCTCCAAGAGCAATAGAAAAAAATATAAATCATCATGGTCTAAGCATAAGTATGTCTTAATGGGAAGATACAAGAGGTAAAAAAAAAAGATGAAAATAAAATACATTTTATTATTATTGTAGCTATTCTTCTGAAGCACGTGTTAAAAACACTACAGCAGATATACAAATTGTCCCATGGAAGTTCCCATCATTCTGCAGAAAACATTTCAATGTCTGTAAAAAGCTGAATGTGTCAGAAGTAGTTTTACAGACCAGTTATTTAGGTTCATTTCCATTACATTTTGCAAGACACCATAATAACTTCGTACTAAATGTATGGCAATTTCTTCCATTTCATTTTTCAAGACACCATAATAACACTGTGCTAAATATATGGCAATTTCCTGGGAAATCACTTTTCACTGGACAAGACCCTACCCACATCAAGGAATGCACCAGCACATTTCAGCAAAGCCATGTCAAACATTTACCAGATACAAATCACATCAGCTGCTTTAACAAATTCATCTGTCTTTAAAGTCCATCCCAGAAGGCCAAGTCATATTCATGTCAACCTTAACTTTTGTCAACATCATTCTAAGGAGTCTTAATAGTTAAAATAAGTTAAGACACTGGGTTACTGTTTTGAATGCTGGTTTTTGAATCTTCTCAACACAAAAACCTGCAGTTTGGGTAAGTCTGCACCACTGACTGTGTGTGGCCCGCGATGTACTTTTGAAGCCAAGCTCTCAATCCTTCTCTGTTAGCCTCACTTTAGATGACAGTCTCAGAGCTGATGATCTGTAGCCCCTTTAGGACAAAATTAAGCCAGAAAACATATTTCAGAGATGGTATGAAGGAACTTCCCCACCTTCCCCCAAACAGAGTGGTGACAGGGTTTAGCTCTGCAGATTCACTTGCTTATATAGATATAGCCTTCCTCTAATTCAATCCTATTTTGATCACTCTCATCTGTCAAAGTAAGCTGAGAGAGAAACACATTGGAACCAGCTGCTGGTAACTGCTTTATATGGTTCTCTCTTTCCAGCACAGTTTTAAGGTAGTTTGAATGTATTCAGCCTAGTGTGTATAAATGCCTTTGGGTATAGAAGGCTGAGGAAGCAGGAATTGTTGTTTAAAGAAAGAAGCACTTCATGCATATGCTCAATTTTTCATAGAATTTTTAGTGTGATACTTACTGTGAATGCATGGTTTATTCTGTCAGTGGTCTGTGGTTAACACTCCCTATATACCTATTGGCATGATAAACTGTAATGACTTCATAATAAAATTAAAAGCCCAGCATAAATGCAGAAAAGCAAGGAATTCTGGAGGTAAGATTTGGATTTCATCCCTCACTCTTCCCTGTTATGAAACAGCTATATACTTTCTTAGCCACAGATATAAAAAATGTCATGACAGGAATATAAACAGTGAAAACTGTGTGTGTTCTGACAGGTTCCCATATTACCTCAGAATTTACATATTTTCTATCACTTTGCAATTTCCCAAATACTTTTTGTTAAAGCTCATTTGTCCTTTATGATAACTGCATCATTTCATACTGAGCCAACGCAGAAATAATTTGATATATTTTGAAAAAAAATTTAAAATGTAGTGGATGGTTTACAATATTGAAGAACGTGTTAATAAAATAAGGATCTCAGACAACATAGCACCACTTAATATTGAGTTGCGATGCCTGTGACATAAATGCCATGAAAGAGCTCTGGAGCTGTATTTGGGTTATTTATTTATCTATTTGGGGGGATAGGTTTTCTTGTTTGCTTTTGGTTTGGTTTGGGTTACTTTTAGCTGGAGAAACAGTGGCATACCCTAAGGAAAGTCTCCCTTAAGATTTTTCCATTTTGCATTCCCATTTCACCTATAGAACTAATGCTCCAGCTTTGTGTCATGTTATGCAAAACATAGGCTTACTTACTGGTTCTTGACATAAAAAGAGGATCTGGATACCTACATCTACCAGTGAGTACTCCTGAAATCATGACCTTACAGATTGATCTTACCTTGCTTTTTATTTGCATGACCTAGCAGGCTTTCTGCAGTTTTCAAAAGCAAGGAGCTAAATGCCAGCTGAAATTCAACAGCTCTGCAGATGCTCAGCATTTTCCAAAATCAACCCCAAATCACATTACTTATATTGAGTTAGGATCTTGGTGCGTGATCTTTTACGTAACTTTCCAGCTCACCTCTGCAGTCTGATTCCTCTCCCTGTAACTTTCTTGCTGAGAGCAAAATACAAGGTTCTTTCTACCTATTTCGTAGATCTGATGCTGCTGAAGAAGATTCTTCTGACCTGTTATAAAAAGCTTCCAAATTGCTGGAAGGGAATTTGTCTGAAAGACTCCAAGTAAGTGCTTGTGCAATGATTTGAAATTTTGCCTATGAATGATTAGAATTGGTTATATGAATAGAAAAAAAGGTTAAATATCAGGATGTGGGGGATTTCAGCTCCCTGGAAAATACTATTTATTAACTATTCTGTATTATATTCATGACATTCATATTCCTTTGGTACAAAACTATTTTTCTGCTGATACAATAGAGAATATTCTATTCTTACTGGAATAACATAGAATTCTAGAATCAGTTATTTGGAAATATAGTTTCTAGAACAGTCTATAAATCTTTCAACAAGTGTTTTCATGGGAAAAAGATTCAGTGAAGATATAACATCTCATAAGTTTGTTTGAGGTGGGGATTTCCAACTTAAAAGTCTGCAAACTTTCAAGATTTAGACCAAGTTCTAGTTATTCATTTTCAGATTTTAAAAAATTGAATTATTTTAAGACAAATGCATTTTACATGCTGCAAAATAAATGAGGGGAAGAGGGACTGATGTTATTGTTACTTCATGAAGGATATCACAATTTTTAAGAGACACTAGGTTGAATGGTTTTTTTTAGTGTTTCATATATTGTCAGAATCATTTAGAATAATGATGGCGTGCTCCACCCAGCTGCCCAAGCTGACCTTTATTTCCCATAACCCTGCTCAACCCATTACCACCAATAGAGATGGCAACAAATGTGCCTGGCTCTGATGACTGCATCTGACTCATAGCAGATTCCGGGGAGACAGGTAACACAACAGCCACACCACACACACACACTCCTTCCCCAAATCATAATGTTGGTCAAAGTCTGACTCAAACCAAGTTTGGAAGATACTAATTTCTGCAGTCAGTCTGCAAATATGTCTATAACTCTGTTACTCCCTAACAGTAGACAGTCCAGGACCTGTTGAGCTCTCCTGGACAGAAGGATCCACCCTTGAGTACAGATGACTCTCAAGGTTACTATTGAGGCTGAGAGATTCCTTGCTGCAACAGATTCTCAGTGATTATTAGCAAAATAAACTTGGAAATCTTAGCTAGCTAATACAAAGGATTGATTCTGCACATTTAGACACAAAGCATTGACCAAGTCTGGGAGTAAGTCTGGATCCAAATACATATAAACCCCTCTATGAGAAGGAGTTTAAAATGCAAGGGGGTCCTTTCTGAACCTTATGACACAGTCAGAGGGTCTCCCTGATACTTTTGCCTGACCTTGTCGTCTATGCAGTAAAAAATCAAACGTACCTTGACAAAGAGTTTTGCTAACCACTGTCGCATTTTCTATCAAGCCCTGTTAAAACTCTGCATTTATCAATAAACATATTGCTGCTTCTCTCTCAAAAACAAAGTGCATCACTTCTTCCAGAACAAGAACTACCTATGCTTGACATTATTTCTGCACATGATATTCTGGTCTCAGATGGAATAATGAAGATTTGCTTCAGTCCACTCAGAAATTAAAAGGCAAAATCATGCAGAAGAGGGGTACAATAGAAAGATACCTATATTTTCAGGAGTGCTGTTCACGGCTCTTTCCACAGCTAAACAATTCCTTTAGTTGGTGTGGTGAGAACGTTTCCCTTAAATTTATCTTTCCACAGAATATTTGGGGAAGAAGCTAAAAGCCTTTGTTCTCAGGGAAACGTGAGAGCTGCAATTACACCAAGCCCCTTGTGGAGTATTCTGGTGGGAAGAGGCCCCTTGTGCAATGTCCTTTTCCGCACATCCAAACAGAAGTCAGGCATAATACATTTCAGAGTCAGGATGCTGAAATCCCCTGCTACTTCAGCAGAACAAATCAGGATGCATACTTTCATCCTGCATATCAGGATGAAAGAGATCAGTGCTGGAGACAAAGGAGGAATAAAACAAACTCTCTGCAGTGAGAAAAATGAGATGAGGAAACTTCGCTGGCTATTGAAGAAAATTCAGTGTTCTTTTTGCCACAAGTTAAATTTTATCAGTGCCAAATATACTTGATAAACAGAGTCTTAGGAACTTTACTTCTTTCTGCTATGTGCTGGACTCTTGTCCATTTGAAGACAAAACAGGGTGCAGTGAAATACTTCAGACAGCTTTGCTGCTACAATGAATGACAAAGCCATGCAGAGGAAGTGGGAATTAACCATTTGCATTTAATTGCTGAACCAAGCAATACAGAAAAAAGAGATAGATAAGAATAAACATAAATAAGATAGATAAGAATTAAAAATAATAAGTTTTAGAGGTCTGAATAGAAATAGAATCTGAGACTGTCTGAAGGTCTTTCCATGACAGGGAATGAGCTGCAACCACTAAAAAGGGAAGAGGCTAAGCCACTGACTTTTGCCTTATGCTGACTATGTAGCAAGTTGAATCATGGTACAACAGATATGATGTGAGCCTAAAAGTTCATTTCTCATCCTTCCTCAGAGCCTGAGATGTAGAGTAGTTCTGAACATTCAGTTATTATTACACCAACACAAAAGCCATTGCTTCAAGTGGCTCTAATTCTCACTCACTACAGTCCTGGCTCCCACATACAGACCAAAACTAAAGATGACTAAACTCTGCCTTCACCCTTCAGGAAACAAATCTCAGGATGACCACCAAGGAAAACTGATGGGTCTCAGGGAAATCTGGCCTGCCAGGGCCATCACTAAATACATCCCAGGGATAAACAGAAGTCTATCTCTGCTTTCCAGAGTTATTGATCCATTGCTACACAACAGCACTGAATTCTCCCTTACTGGAGCAGCCTAGGTAGACTTAGGAAAATCCTTTCACACAAGCCCCAGGAGGCAGGAACAGGGCAAGACACTTCTGTGCTAGTGTTCCTCTAGAAGATGTCTTTAAATATGATGCTACAATTACATCCCAATGAGTATTTCAATTCTCATTAAAGGTGGAAAAATATCCAAAATATGGTTTGCTGTTTTGTAGTACATCTGTTGGATGCTCTGTAATACATATCAGAAGCAGTTGTAGTTTTTAGTGCTGTGAGAAGTTTGGGTCAGCATTCTGCTGGTCCCTTGTCATATAGAAAAACTCAGAATCTGTTCTCTGCCCTCTTCTTTTTTTCTTTTTTGTCTTCTTTTTTTTTTTTTTCTGAACAGCTTGAATGACGGACTAAAGAATAATCCTGTGCACAGCTAATGTGCAAAAACAGGATTGAGCAAAAAGCTGACTTAAGAAGCTTTCATCTGGGTCAGGACATATTGATACCATATTCAAAGATATATGCTCAGCACACTTGTGCAAAGATAAATATAGGTTTAAGAAAAACAACAAAAAAAAAAGCCACAAACACACAACTACTCCACCATACTCCACTGACACAGCTGCTGAAATATTAAACTAAGAGAATAATTTCCACCCATGTTTGCTTTCATCACAGATTATGCAGTACTGCAAACTACTCAAAATAAAATGTTTCCTTCCTAGACAAAATCAGCAATGCAATAAGGTTTATTTTCACTCTTTCTGAGTGCCCAGAGTACAAGATAAAGTCACTGTAACAAATTGTGCCTGTCATAATGTCAGAAAAAAGGAACCACACATTTAGTTCACAGCCATCTCTGACAGTCACTGATTCACCCATCTCTTTGGGACAAGACAACTTTCATGTCCCTCAAGGTCTTTTCTATAGTGGATCACTAAACCTATTTTACTAGTAAGTATCAACATCATGGATTTTATCACTCTCACCAGTGTTTTCTCTTCCAATAATGACAACATGGTTCTTTCAGACTATGACATGAAGGGAATCCAACAAGATCAAATCCCAGAGTCTTCAATTTCCTGTAGAATGCTGGATATGAGTGATTATTTATTACTTCTTATTACAGTTCCAAGTATCATTAATGATAAAAAAATAGTAAGAAAATAGTAGTTGTTAAGCTGGCTGTTATGAAGCAGATAACTTTACCAGCCCAGCTTATAGATGGCCTGAACCAGCTTTCCAGAAGCCTTAATACCAGTCTTGCCTAGCTTGCACAATAATACACTCACTTATGCATTTACTTTGAATGTAATCCCAAAGTCTTAAGAGTAAATTCAGCTTTTGCCTGTGTGTATGTGTGTGCACAACTCATCTGGTTTGAGTGATGCTGAAGCTTCTCATATGGGGTCTAAATTCATCTGATCCAACCTTCTGTTGAAATCAGGGCCTTGTATCAGGTTATGCAGGTACCTGTGAATCAGGGTCTAATATTTCCAGGGAACAGGATCCTACCATTTCTCTGTCAACACATGGGTTCTCATGCTTCTCTGTCTTGCCATAATCCGAGGGAGGTGCCCTGACACTGTTCAAGCCTGTTGTCTTTATCTTATCACCGCATAGTCATGAGAGAGTTCTCCCATTTTATCTATAATGACATTTTAGAGATTGGAAAACTGATTCATGCCAGACAGAGCCTTCGCTCCCCTAGCTTGAATAAACCAAATTTCTTCATACTTCATTTCTTCATACTTCTTTTATGCATCAAGCTCTCTAATGATCTAATCATCTTGGTGACCCATTCACCAACCCTTCTTCATTTTTCAATGTCTCCTGAACTGATGAATCAAAACTACACATTCATCTCTTTTAAAACATTGTTGAGCCAGGGTTCAAACTGTCTGTGCCTCAGTATGGCAGCTTTTCCTTCTCATGTTCTACTTCTCTTCCTAGTCTTGCATAATCAGCAAGCCTAGCAGAAGTGTATTCAAGCCTTTCATGCCAATTGTTTACAAATATATTGAACAGTATCAAACTCTGTGTTGATCTCTGAGGGACTCCACATGTGGCTAGTTCTAAATTTGACTTTAAGCCATTAGCCAACAACTTTGAGCTCAGCAGCCTAGCTAGTTCTCCACACATCATGTGGAGCTAATCTGAAGTGTGTAATGTATCACCAAACTGTCAACAAAGGTGCTGTGGAAGATCATGACAAATTACTTGCTAAAATTATGGTAGATGCTGTTTAAAATACTCCCATCCTTTATTGACTAAGTCGTTTCATAATATAAGACAATGGAGTACAGCTTAACCTTAGCAAATCTGTTCTGGCTTTTTCCAGTCATTTATTCTGTCACATTTTGACCAGCTTGCATGTGTTCAGTTTTCACAAGACATTTGTAACTTGAACCTACTCTACTGTTAGTGGCTCACCATTTGTTTTGCCACTGCTTCCTGACAAAGGAACTTGCAGCTAACTTTAGCTGTTAAGACCAAAGCAAAGAGGACATCAGGCATGTGAACCTTTTCTGTGCCATTTTTGACTTAAATTACCAAAGCCATTCAGCAGTGGGCTTAAATCTTCCTCACATTTCTGCTAGCTACTACCATGCCTATAGAATCCTTCCTTGTTTTCTCGACGTATCTTAAAGGCTGCCTCAAAATCTTCCAACACTTCCAAAATCCTTTGGCCTCCAAAGCAGATACTTGTGGGATCCTTCCTAACAGCTGATGAGTCAAAATGAAATCTGTTCTTATGAAGTTCTGGGGTTTTATTGACACTTACTTTTCTCTGCCTCTTAAGATATTAAACTCTATTACTGTACAGTCCCTGCAGCCCAGGCTGCTGTTGAAGGTCATAATAATGGGTATTATACCTGTCTATAGGCCATAGCGGATAATAAGGGGATATAGACCTACAAAATAACAGTACCTATCTACAGACCATAAAACCAGATGTAAATTGTCCTGCTACCTTTGTCAGGCAAGTTTAATAGCATCATTAGACCCTGAAAAATATGGGCTACATCCCACTCCCTATGAGCTCATTAGGACTCACCAGCTAAATTTCATTCTGCAGGGTAACTTGCAACTAGTCACATAATCCACATGACTGTGCCAAAACCTACTTTTCACACACTCCATATTTTGAGCTACAAACTAATTCCCTGTAAAAATCAGACAAAAGGCAAATGACAAAATTCTACACCAAATGTGCTCAGTATGGGTAACAGACAGGAAGAGCTGGAAGCCATGGTGCAGTAGGAAAGGTCCCAGTCATGGAAACATGGTGGGATGACTCACGTGACTGGATGGTGCAATGGATGGATACAAGCTCTTCAGAAGGGACAGGGGAGGGAGGAGATACATTAAGAGGGAAAACTTAAGGGTACAGGAATAGGTTATCTCTGTGTGCCAAAAGATGAGCCTGCAGGGAAGAGGGCTGGCCTGGCTGAAAAGGGAGCTTTCACTGGAACTCAGGCTTAAAAAGAGAGTTTTTGACCTTTGGGAAAGGACAGGAAGCTCCAGAAGACTACAAGGATGTAATTAGGTCATATAGAGACAGAATTAGAAAGATGAGAGCTCAGCTAGAACTCAGTTAGGCCACTGCTGTGAAAGATTATAAAAAATGCTTTTATAAATATATTAACAACAAAAGGAGACCCGAAGAAAACCTCCATCCTTTATTAGACACGGAGGGAACACTGTCACCAAGGATGAGGAAAAAGGCAGGTTCAGGTTGAACATCAGAAAGAGTTTCTGAAAGACTGGTTAAGCACTGGAACTAGATGCCCAGGGAAGTGGTGGAGTCATCACCCCTGAAAATGTTCAAGAAACAGCTGGAAATTGCGCTTAGCTCTGTGGTTTCCTTGACATGATGGCATTTTTTCAAAGGTTTGACTAGATGACCTTGGAAGCCTTTTCCAAACTTAATGACTCCATGATACATTTTTAACAATTATAAACTATTTGAGAGTGGGTGGATGCAGAAGGATATCAAGATTTTTCAGAAATTCTTGAGAAAAATCGTGATTTTTCTACAGCCAAAAGTAAAACTCTCATGAACATTTCTGTAGACAGGATTTTTAGCCTCTCCCCTGCTGCCCTGCTGACGATATTACAATTTTCAAAAAGTTGTGTAAATCTAAAGGCTACATCCTGTCACACATATGAACTTTATTACAGCTGAAGAATCCCCTAGAATTCCTCCACATTATTTATAAACAGAGATAATGTGTATGATAAACAATAGTAACACACAAGATCCCCAGTGAAAGTTTATATTTCACCTGGGAATGCCTGAAAACCAGTCTTTGGACTGCAAAAAATTTTATCTAGGAAATGCTTTTCTTGCCACTGTATCTCACTGTATCTGGGCTTATTTTTAAGAATAATTATTTACTACAGGGAGACTATGATGACACCAAATTAGTTAAAACCAACAAGCATACATACAAACCAGTATCTTTAGCCAATATTTTTCCAAATGGTTTGCCTTAGCTTTAACAGATGGTGAAAGACTGAAAATTTAAAAATAAGCAGCAGGATACTTTCATATACTAAGAAATTTTTTTTGGTCATTTTTTGCTGTCACAACTGTTTCCAAAGCCTGGAGTTTAAAGCAATCTCAACACTGTTCAATAAGACTTAGAAATTAAACAGTTACTGTGCTTTGCAGAGTCCTTTGATTGAGTTCTGCAGGTGGAAATTGAGGACTGGTGCCAAGTAGACTCTGTGATTTCTAAATGTCAAAAATCAAAACTGTGTTATCTCAGACTTTCTTTCCAGTCTAATGTACTTTTTCTCTTCTAGAGGCTGGAAATAGGATTTCTAGTCCTAATCCTTTCTCTGTTAAATTTTGCCTTGTAATACTACCGAGTTTAGAGATTTTTTTTTAGGAACTTTTTAGAATTAAAAGCATTCTGCAATAGCACCTTCCATTATTTTTGCTTTTGATCTAACAGAATAGTTAAAACCAAGTAAAGGAAAACCAACTTATTTAACTACAGTCACTGCTGTTTGATTGCAGTCAACTCTACCAGTTCCCACAAGAATATTTGTTTTTTATCTTGGTATCCCTCCTGAAGTCTTAGATCCCACAGTCAAGTGAAAACTAAGTAGAAAGGAAGTGTGAATTTTTTAAAAAGCTGAAAATACTTGAACTAGTGTCAGGATTTTATGATGCTTGGCTGTACATTTTGAAGCTCAAGGCTGGCAATACACACATTCACACTGCCATAACGTGTAGCAATATTTCTTTCTGTGTCCTATTCTCAGCAAAACACTCAGAGACAGAAAAATTCCTTTGCTGATGCCAATTTTATTACAAAAATGGTTTTCTAGAAAGAACCAAATTAAATCCAAATCTAATGCCTTCACTACAAGCTTAAGGATCCTCAGCCCATCTCCTTTCAGGGATAACTGTTTTTGGATTCAACCTGCATTTACCTATGGTCAGCTCCCGCTTTCCACTTATTGGTGGTAAGGCAGCTACACCTTTAAACAGCAGCATGACACCTTTAATGCAGCAAGGTACTGAAGACAAACACTGCCTAGCCTCTAAAACTACCTTTCCCTAGTGCACATATTTTTCATTGGAACTGTTTTCTTAAAACCAAAATAAAACATTTTTATATCTACATTTTCTTTGTATTTCATGCAATTCGTTGGAATTAAATGTGGGTACAACATCCTGTAAAAA
>NW_005054359.1:1576227-1588440 GCF_000277835.1 Geospiza fortis | reverse complement strand
GAGGAGTCCAAAAAAAAAAGTAGCCTAGTAACTGCTATATTAAGAAAACGTCATCAATATTTGCACGTTTGCTATCTTTTGGACACACAGGCTTGCAAGAAGACAGTGATCTGGCTTTAGAGTCCTTGGGGTTAGCAGTAAAGGCCTTTAATATCACTGATACAATTAAATTACACTAGTTAGACCAGAAGATTAACTTTGTAATTTTTTTACTAAATTTACGCAATGATCCTGAAGTAATTGAGACCCACCTCATCCCTTTGTTATTCTATTTGCTGATGAGTAATAACATAGACAGCAAATCGGGGTGGGGGGGGGTTATCCTGAATGTCTGGACAGCAGGTGAAACAATTCAGTTTTTCAAATGCTGTAAAGATTCAAATTCATCTTCATGAATTTCAGATCTTCACATTCCAGGACAGAGAAAAAATGCTGTTAATTGAAACTCACGATAATTCAGTTTCATATGACAAAATGGCTTTGTCTCATTTTGCTTTTCTACACAGCATCATTCATTAGACAGCTATGCTGCAGGACTCTGTCTCTTGAGATAGCACGGGACTCAAAACTGAAACAAATTCTTACACTGGTAAGAAAGTGTATTTCTGAATCATACATATGGGAAAGATAACGCTTTGCACTGATTCCTTATTGAGCAGACCACAGCACTGAAGCATTATTCATAAAGCCATGCATAATGGTAAAAGCAATCTACCTGATGATGCGATAGGTGAGCAAATGTGGAGATAGAGTGGGAGAAAGTATTTCAAGGCTACTCTAACAATTCTTTTGCCTAGGTAAGTGTGATTGCTTCCACATGCTGGATAGACACAACCAAAAAGAAGAGGATGTTAGCAAGAGAAATGGGCAAAAATATGATACTGGCATTTCTAGGATAAAATTTGCTCTTTTTGCTTTCAGTTTTCAATACTGCTTTCACATACCACAGCTGATGTTACTAAGGAGTTCCAAGAGAGAATACCTGGGACAGCCTCAAGATGAAAAGAGGCTGAGGGAATTGATTTTCCATGCCTAATTCCAATCAAGTCAAATGAACAGAAATTATCTACTATCCTTTTAGAAATGAGAAAGAGGGAAATAACAAAACATTGCCAATGTCTGCTGAGCAGAGTTCATTTTCAACTAGTATGAATATCTGTCATTTAAACATACAAGGAGCTGCCAAGCTGACAATGCTTTTCAATTATAAGAAAAAACATGTCTGAAGTTTCTCTTTTTGTGAAGGGTGACATCTGTCTGAGTGGCAGAGTCTGCTCTGTAACTTAAAGCATCTGCACTGTCTCTTTTGCAATGCAAGAGATCCGTTGTGTCAGTTGGAACAAGGCAAGCAGATGCTCCTTACACCTCCTGTTAACTTGTGCAACAGTCATGTTGCCAGAGCTAATTAAGACTCACCGTTTACACACTTGACTTGTGCAGAAACATACACCATCTTCTCTTATGTTATAACATTGTTTCTTGGTGGCTTCCTTTCAAATGTGGCGGGTCATTATTATTAAACACGGTTTATCACTGTTCTCAGTTGAAGTGTGCCGTCTGTAACAGGCATTATAACAACTGCAACAGACAAAACCTTTCTTGCTTTCAGGATAAGTCATCCCTGCTCTCCCAAAATGACATGATGGCTGTGATTGTCCCCTCATGGAGATGTGCACTCAGGAATGTACTGGAGGACCCTGTCTAGGTTCTGAGACAGAGAGAGCTACTGAATGTAGCTTACACCATGACACTGCCCAACCTTCAAAAATTTCTTGGACAAAAATCTGTCCTTTCTGCTTAGCAAAGATTCCCAAGAGAGTCACAAATCCCATTTTTATTGCAGCTGAGCTCCACAGTCCAGTCATATTTTGCCCCTTGTAGGCAGGACTTCACTGAAAATATAATACTGGACCACTTCATGCCTTCAAAATTTCCTTCTCTCAGAAAGTGGCATAGCATTCATCCTCCTCCACCTATCTAGTTGTCTCCTCCTCTGCATACCCAGAGTTCTGTGACCAGCAGTAGATGAAGGACAGAGCCACAGAAATAACTGAATTGCCCTTCCACATAATGGAGGGGAACATGTGGAAGGTTTGCTTCTTCTCCATAAATTATGAGAGTCCTCCCACTTGCTCACTGCTTGCATGCTGCCATCATTAGCACATAAGTGACATGAAACTCTTAGCATCTTCCAGACTGGTATTAGAAGTGTCAAAAAAGGTTAGTGGGGGTTTGGCTTTATTTTACTGATTTGGCAGTAGCAATCCTAAAGGAGTATACTTATATGGAAACCCAATTGCAGCCAGTTTACCTGCTTAATTTGTAATTTTAGGTAATTTCTCATTAGGAATTGCATGGAACCCTAATGAACATGATAATACAGAGTGAGCTATTTTTCACTCCTTTTCCAGGTGAAAGAGGCAGGTCTTTGAATGATTTCTTCTCATTAGGGAAAAATCATCCATTCGCTTGGCATGACAGTGACACAAGATCTCTCCACAACTGTTCCAAAGGGTACTGCAAACTGCAGAGATTTCTGTATGGGAAACAAGAGTCTACACCTCTACATTATGAAGAGTTATGTGGGTAAACCTCCACTCATTGAGATGAGAACATGTCTCATTCAACATCAAGTTAATAGCCAGCATTTTCCTAATTCACCATAGCAACAATGATACAATGGCAAAGGGTGAGAACAGCCTGCTGCAGCTGGCTGTGCTGTTGGACTGCAGACAAAGCAGACAACACCTCACATTTTACCTTTGTTGATGTAAAGCTTTGTTAATGGGCAGTGCAAAATTAGCAAAAGATAAAAGACAAGAAGATGTGGTGCTCAATAGCATCCCCCAACTTCCTGTGAGAACTATATAGCACATTCCTGCAACTCTCATGAACGCCACTGCTGCCTTCCAGGTGAAACACTGAGCATTTCAACATCCCAACTGGAAATAATACTGCAGTTTGTTATGGGATCAATGAATTGTAGACTCACATATTTTCTTAATATGTAAAAAAGGGAATCAAGCAAAATAAAATGTTTTATTACCTCCAAAATTCAAAAACCAGCCAGAGACCTATGTAACACAGCTCATAGTAAACTGCTGTTACAGAATCTGTGAAGACAATAAACCACAAAAAAATTACATTACCTTACAAATGAAAACAAAGCTATGGAAAAGTTGATTTCATAATAATATGCAGGATGGCAGCACAAAGCATAAGCTGGCTAAAATCTAGCCCTCTATGCAGTATCTCAGAAGATGGTATGCTTCGTTACATTCAGCTGCATGCTCCATTTTGCACAATGTACATCTGTCTCTGAGGTTTTGTGCTCTCACACGGACATAATTATGGAACCCTGTTTACATCACTTGGACAAAATGAATATAAAGTCTGGAAGAAATTCCAGATAGCAAACCCATACTCTTAAATGGTACCAGGCTGCCACTTTAAATTTACCACTCAGAATATTCTACCCTCTCTGGCTTACCAGCCCCTCAGAAAAAAAAAATTTAAAAAATAGCCTTTTCAGAAAAACTAGGACTAGTGGAAGAAGATAACATTAAGTAAAAATAGGACTGATAAGACTGTAACATAAAGTAATACATAATGTCAAGTCACTGAAGAGATCAAATAATTTCCATCACAGTAGTATGAGATCCCTCATTATGTTCAACAAAGTGGGAAAATAGGCAGCAACATGACAACCAAAAAAATTCTCAAAATTTTTAAAGCACCACGTGGGGGACACTGTTGTAGATCAAACTGAGTACAACTACAGGCAGGTAAGCGAAATACCTTAGCAACATGTGAGACACTTAAAAGTGGAAAACTTGAGATTTTTGCTTCTTGGCAAAAATTTTTATTTACACTGAATTTCACTGACCTTGTATACAATCAGGAGAGCACTTGATAACTACTTCATGGTCTGTGATAGCACAGTCAATATTAGCTGCTTACACTTGTTCACCTGTAACTATTCTGTATCAATAGAACATCATGTCTTGAATGGTATGTGGCTTTAAATACTTTTTAAAATTTGTACGAGTATGAACACTAAGCTAGCAGCCAACATGCACTTATTCTATTGACACAGAAATAAAAGATGCCCTTGGGTATTCTTAACAAAAGAAGTATGAAGGATTCATAATAAAAATAATTCCTAGTCACCATCTCAGTCTCAGAGAATAGATAAAAGATTCAGAATTGAAGGGAAGGAGATGGGTTTTTTTAAAGGTACCTATACCTTTTAGACCTCATGTACAATTGCAAATGCAATCAGAATTTTCCTCCTTTGTGTTTTAAACTCAAGTATGAGCAACACATGATGATGGGTTGAATTCAGTGCTTGGGCTTTTTTTTATTTCATCTCTAATTTCATATGGTTCCTCTTTGTATTACTCAGAGGCAGCACAACAGTGGATAGGAGATTAGAAATTCTGCACTTCATAAATATCTATGACACATTCTGTGTGGCTTTGTTTAAACTATCTTAATCTCATAGAAGCAGGTGGTACATGTGTCTGATTGTCAATCCAACCATATTCACAGCAGGTAAATTTGGGTTTTTTAGAGGGAACTAAAAATCTCTGCAATAATAATAGGTACAAATCTTATCCTTCTTGCAACACTTGTGAAATTTCATCATCCTCTTCTCAAGACATATCCTAAGATGTTCAGGGAAGGGGAAAAAAAACCTACCACATGCTCAGAGGAGCAGAGCTGATTTAATAGCTCCCTCTTTCCAGCCTGAGCCTTTCTAAGCAGTCCTTTGAACAAATGCCCTTTCGGATTCAAATAGTATGACTAATAATTGCCACATATGCCTCAGAATCTGCTATGCCCATTAAGCCATAGTCAGTTTTCCCCCCACCTCTTACTGAATCAAACACAACAGCCACCTTTTCTAAATGATCTCTCACTCTCCAGGCAAACCTATTTGCCTTATCTTTCATTCCTTATGTAGCCTTTCACTGACTTACAGTAAGCAACCCAGTAGTGTGGCGGTCAGCAGAACAGGCATGTTTGTTCCTCTGTTCATTTAAGCCTATTGAGTCTTGTATTAGAGAGATAATTGAGAATCTCAACCTTTTTGTTTACTCAAGCCCTTGAAAATCCCATCTTCCTTTGACTTTAATCTGGTAAACCTTTGATGTTAGTTGTTAACCTGCTTGTATTTATCAACAACTCAAAATTCACATTACAACAGAGAGGCAGCAAGCCTCTGCTTAGTCTATGCATGTGCTGGTGAGGAGGGGCACAAGGGTGGAAAGGGAAGCTTTATTGAACCAATTTCCATTAACAAATCCTTCACACTTGAAGGGTTTTCTCTTACTACAGGATATCTGGACAAGTTACTGCCTAAAAAGTGTGTTGTAAACACAAGCTGTTTATAGATCAGGAAATATTTAATTGCTGGGAGAAGAAGGGATAAAAAGATACAGTTTCAAGAAAAATGAAGATGCTGCTAACTTTACAATTATCTCTTTCTTAAGGTGTTTGTATTTACAGAGATTCCCTTAGTGAGGTCGTTTATAAGAACCTTTCTTTCCCACAGATATTTTCAGAAGTCACAGGGGCACTGCAATAACATGGCACTCTCTTGTCCTATTTAGATTGGCTGATTTCATCACCCCTATTAACACCAAAAGCTCATTCCCTCTGCTGTACCAGTGGTTCAGGGTCTAGGTCTCCTACAGGACACACATGTGGAACTACCTCAGTAGTGGTTTCTCCACAAAAAACCCACCCCAACCATTGGCTGTGGTACTCAGGGTTCTCCTCCTGCTGAGGTACTGCAAGGGCTTCTCTGTGGGCTGAGACCCCAGCCACCAAGTACTTAAACTAAACAAAACTAACACAGAATCTTTGATTTTACCCACAACATTCCACATCTCACATGGAGGTGACACGGATGAATATCTACAACAAAAGGAGTAAAAAGAGTGGTCTTAGGGGTCTTAGGAGTGCTCTGTAGTGTTCCACAAATCAACTGGAAACACTGATGCCGACAGCTGAAGTTTGTACTGATGACCTGGCTATTTATAAATAGAGGAAAAGCAGCAGCACACTTCCTCTGCTTTCCACTCCAGCACTTACCCCCATTAAGGCCTTATCTAGGAAGGTATCCAGATTACAGCCTTTGATCCCTCCCTGTCAAATCACCTGGGGCAAAGTGCAAGTACAAAGCAGGGAGCAGCTGTGGAGCTCACCTTTGCTTGAATTCACATGGTGTCTTGCTGGCATTCAGAGTTCACACTGCTGCAGTCAAGGTGGGCCACCAAGAATAAAAGCCACCAAGGGGCTGGCTGTCTAGAGAGCAGGATCAATATGGCTTGTGGCTCCTTCCTTTGACATTCAGCAAATCTTTTTACTCTGTGCAGAATGAAGTCACCCCTGAGAGGAAACCAAAGTCAATTCACGCTTGCCCCACACAGAGTCAGCAGCCTGTGAAAAGTTTCATAGGTACCACAAGCTCTGGCTAAAGGTCCAGCTAGCAGGATCCAAGAATCCCCATAAAGTATGAACAAAGGGCATCTCTGCTGGACCCAAGGGAACCACACATGTGTAAATATGCTTATTATTATTTGGTTTACTTCTGCACAAGTCAAGAAAGATGCATTGGGGTGAAAAGAAAATGCTAATTACAGCTCTCTCAAAAAGTCCTTCTCAAGGTTCCAAAAAAAGGAGCTAGATTCTCTCCTCAGGTTCAAAGCACTCTTGCTGTGCTGGACCAACAGAGCAGCACAGTTTGAAGTTGAAAAGAGGGATAGCGTTGCTGCTGTTCTTTGAAGAGTGAAATAAGAAAGAGTAGCATTTAAGAAGCTTAGAAAGGACTTTTAGAAAAATACACCTTTTTCCTGTGGAAAAAAAATATGTATATTTTAAAATGGCAGAAGTTTAATGAAAAGTGAGGAAAAAAACATTTCATGGAACTTTGTTTCGGTGATCTAGTTTCTATGAATAGCACCTTTTCGCCCTCATTATTCCTCCCACCCAGGAAATAGGTTCTGTGGCAGGACTGATAAAAGAGTCAAACACTTGCATTGATGAATGTGTTTTTAAGCATTGAACATACTTGGCAATGATAAACAATCACTTTACACATACATACATATGTAGGAGGTATATATGTGATTATAGAAATGTATATAAACATTTTACATACATGTAAGTGGAGCAAATTTAGACCCTGGCAGTAGTGAATGTATCTATTTAACCTCACATATGCAAATAAACTACCAATTTAATCCTAGCCAGCAGTAAGCATGCAGAATTTCTTTTCAGTGGTCAAAACTTTACCTAAGATTCACGTGCAAAATTTTCTTCCTAGCCCAAAGCAACACAAGAGAAATCAGGCCCCCATGCACTCCCCTCTAACAGCCCCCAAAAGTGGAAGCACCTCCTACAGTTACAAAGTGAAATTGCCTCTGAGATTTTAGGTATCCATAAGCAAGAAAAAAAAAAAAAAACACAAATGAACCAAACACTATTTTTCTTTTTAATCTTGTATTTTTTGAACATTAAGAGCATTACTGAGGATGGTCAATATTGTATCAGACCAAAAGTCCAGCCAGACCACTATCTTGTCTCTCATACTGCTAAAAAACCAAAACCAAAAAAAAAAATCCCAAAAAAACCAACACCACATAGCAAACCCAAAAGCCATAAACAACAACAACAACAAAAAAACCAACAGTAGAGTAAGAAAATATTTGTTTTATTCTTTGCCATGATATTCCTTGCTTTAGAGTCTCTTCCACACATAAGTCCCAAGAATACAGCCTGAAATGTCCTCATCTGATATTAATTCATAGTGTTTTATACAGATGCAAATCTACAGAGACCAGACACGGCTGTGGAGAGTTTAACAAGCAATGTATGAAAGGGTGGGAGCTAAAATTATCTCAGGACAAGAGTCTCTGCTTTAGAGCAGGATCATTCTTCTGCCTAGCAGGGAGACAGGGGTGGGGGCTGAGAACTTCAGATGCCTTCCCCTATGACAGGGGCAGCCCCTAAAAAGGGAGCAGTTGCAAAGTAACACAGGCCACGAGGAACAAGAGCACAGGATAAGGGAGTTCATATGTGATCCTGCCTCTGTACTTTTGATGATCAGCCACTAGAACTGAGCCAGCATGGAAGGAAAAGTACTCTGCTGCCGATTTTAACCTAAAGCTGATTACTTTCCCCCACAGGCTATCATGACATTAGGAAACAGACCCAACTTTTCCTATTTTGTCTCTTTTCTACTCCCAGGAGCACGTGATTAGACAAATACTCCTTAATAAGGACCAGATTTACTGCTAGACCCCATACTAGTACTAACACAGGAGAGGAAAATATGAGACAAAGGAGCTGAGTCTTGGACCTCCCACTCCCCTGCCATGGGTTTTTGGCTTGTGCCTTGCAACTCCAAACCCAGAAACTGCTGCTTATTAGTGCTGTTCCCAGCCCTGGTTATTTTTACACCTCTCAGTCCAATCTTGTATAAATCACTCAAGGTACTTCTCAGCCCCCACAGCCAAAATGTATATAAGATGACATTCTCTGAAAACACAGTGTCATTGTTTTACCAGTGTGACTCCCACACAGAAGCTGGCAGAGCAGATGAGATCAGAGGTCAACACAGACTTCTATCTCAGCTCCAAGAGTAAACAGGACTAAGTGCTTCCAAAGCAAGGATTAAAGCCCTTCAGTGGACAGTTTGGCAGAACTATCCCCGCACTGTGGGGAGCAATCTCTTGCCAATTTCAGACAGTCAGTGATTGGCTTATGCCCTTGGATCATACAGACTCAGCTCCCTTACGGATTTTTACCCCAACTAGCAAAACTACAGGCAATTTTATTTGTAACATTCAAGGCTGACTCCTTTCAATACTGGATTCAGTGTCTTAGCTGTAAAGCCCTTCAGACTGTTTCTTCTGGTGCAGAGAACAAGTCTTCTTCTAGGTATGAATGGGAGGGACAATGCCGAATGTAAGCACGTGCGGCTTCGAAAGACAACGTCATATCTAGTAACACTATATTTATACTGACATTGGAAACGTCAAATTTTCTCAGGACAATTTCCCTTCTTTTTTCATACACCACTGTTCTTTCTAGAGAACTACCCTCTAAATTTGAAAAAAAAAAAAGTGAAAAAAAGGATGCAGAAAAAAAACCCCAAGTACTTTCACATGAGATCCACTCAGGAAACAGAGGGAGTCCCACAGATAATCCAAGAGTCTTAGCAGTCATCTTCCATATTTAATAAGGTATGACAAGAGCAATGTACTATAATAGGACCAGTGGATTTAGATCACATGGAACTGGATAACAGTATCACTAGTCCATCTTGCCTTTTTCAAATTATGTTATTTTCAGCATATGTTATTTCAGTAATTGTAGTTGTGATACTCATTCTACTACTGAATTTATTAGTAGATAATATCCCATGTAAAGTCATTAGCATTATTTACGTACAGAATTTCATAAAGTACTAGCAACAACAGACAATAGATTTGGTCTCCAGTGAAATTATTAGGTTTCCTCAACCAAAGTAACATGATGCGCACAATCAAAGAGATAAGTTTGCAGTTAAAGCACTCTTCTACCCTTCCCCATAAAAAGCAATGAAAATAATGAAAATTCATAGATTATATAGAAATAGTTTGGACTTCAAAAAATCATCTACTTCATACTCCTTTCAAGGTAAGATGAATATACATAATTTAGGTCAGTTAATCTATCCCTCAATTCCTGCACTGCTATCCGTTATTGCAGCTACATTTTATGTATATGCCATGTCTTACACAGATAAGTCACTAGATAGCTACAATTTATCATACATCACTATTAAAACTAATTATCTTGATAGTGAGAGCATCTGTTCACCCAATTTTCCTTTTTGCAGAAACTCCTTTTTAACCCTAATAAAATTGTTCACATTCCTGGTGTTTATCTCACCAACATACAGTTTACAGAACTTGAATGTCTGAGGATACTTGATGCAAATTGCACAGCAGTTTTCTGTGCATTTCCACAATTCCTATATGTTGCCTTTCCTTATGACCTGGCATTTGGAAATCACAGGTCAGACTAGCAGCTCTCATCAAGCAAAAGCACCAGGATTCTGGTAAATGGAAATAAAGTGTTCAAGAATAAAGGTCAAAGTAAACTATAATAGGTTTTATATATGTGTGTGTATGTATAATTTTAAAAAACCCAACATACAATACTTGCAAAGCCTATGTTCTGCATCTACTGCATTCCTTTCAAGTTCTGCAGTTCCAGCCAAAGAAGAGATGAGGTTAGGTCATGTCTCACAGGAGCATGATTCATTCCTCCTAGGAACCATAAGGTCAAAACCATAAAATGTAAATCCTGTTTCAGGTTTCTGTTGAGACTGCTTTTGTTCCATTCAGGTATGGGTTCTGCCTCATCACAACTGAAATCAGTTGTATTAAACTAAACAAAGACATTCCTGAGGAATCCAAGTGAAGTGTGACTAAATTCTTGTCTCCAGTACCTCTCAAGCACTGTTAAAAATGAGACTTCCCTTAGTTATTCTAGTGACAGAAAAATCTTGTCCCAACATGGGGTGCTAGGCCCCATATTGGTTTTAACAGATTCCTTAATAATGATTCTCTTTTGTACTTCCCAGCATGCAGTTTTGTTTAGCAGAATTCATTGTAGTGGCTATTTGCCCTAAGAACAAATGTCTATTTTCCTTCCCTAACCAAAAGTCCTGTTGACATGACCAAGAGCCTCTCTGAAAGAATGGGTTTGAACTGTGGGGCATTTTAAATTAAAAGAAAAAAAAATGGCACAAGCTTTGAATCAAGAATTTAGTTGATCTTCAGCCAGTACTAGAATTGTACCAATGCCCCTCAGGATGAACCTAAATAAATACATATCAGGATTCTCAGCACTGCTACTGACATTATATTATACTGAATAATAGTTCCCTTCCTCAACCCAAGAAAGTCCCAGCACAATGCACATGAAATATAACACTGAATAGGGACCAGGAATATCATCACAAATTCCAGAGATTAGTGTCCGCAGATCAGACACTCAGATGGCTGGGGGAAGACACCTTATCAGCCACTAGAAAACATATGCAGCTTTGATTCCACTGTTTCATGTAGGACTTCTGTTTCTTTTGGCATGTATTTGCAGTATCAAATGCCACAGTACTGATGAGCACTCAAAGACCATATGATATCACTAATACAGGGCAATCCCAACAAATCCCAAGACATCCAGCAGTGGAGTTCAGACTCAATGTCCTTGTAAACCCATACCCTTGGGTTTCTTGGTTCAACGGAGTGTTGATTGAGAAAAATACAAGTTACTGGAATTTGAAAGCCTGCCCTGAAGTTCTTTCCATCCCTCCATCACTTTACAAAGGGTGGTGCTGAAACGAAAAAACAAGCATTAATAGAGATCATATTCATCTTTAGAAACAGGCAACTTCTGGCTTTGTAAAGCCATGTTGACATTTTGCCACACTTCTCTGCTGCCACTAAAATTTGGTAATTTAATGAAGCAGAGATCTAACAAATGCACAAACCTCAGTGGATTATTCCGCATCAAGGTTTACATTACAGGGTGTGAAAAAAGGATTAAAAAAGTATTTTAGTTATAGAAAACCCTGAGCACTAAACTAAAGCACAATGGAACTGGCAAGAATGATAGAGTATCTATAGAATATAATGGTAACCTAGCTCTATCAGGCCCTACAGTTTTAATTTCAATATAGCATTTTCTTCTTAATCCCTTGTTTGCCAGCAGTAATGCTGTTGGATTAGAGTGGCCACCAGGCAGTGGTTATTTACATAAAAATTAGGCAAATGTCTTTAATAAGGAAAAAAATTACATTGCTGCTGGATATTGGAGAGGTTTCATAACTATGAGCCTTGCTGGTTCTGTGATCATCTGCTAAGTTTAAAAGATCATAACTCCTCCCTTTCACTTACAGCATCCAGCAAAAACTTGCAGCCATTATCTGCCACAGCAAGAACTTCTCACTGAAAGCTGAGGGGCTTAGCAAGTGTCTGCACCAAGTGAACATTTTGTTGGTCATAAAACACAAAGCAGATTCTCAACTGACTTCTATTGCCAGCCCTACCCTAACTTCAAAGTGCTAATTCTGGTTTATGTTCATTGCGCCACAGAAACGACTGATGGGCAGGGATAGGCTGATACAGCAAAAAGATGACCCATATCCAC
>NW_005054359.1:1569945-1576184 GCF_000277835.1 Geospiza fortis | reverse complement strand
AGTCGCTCAAAGTGATTTCCCTCGTTCCTTCACAATTTTCTGAAGTAAGAGATTGAAAAAGCTTCACCTGCACTGCGGGGCTGAGAGACTAAATGTAGCCCTCAGCAGCAGCAGCAGCCCAAATGCCCACATTTGGGAAATGAGGAGCTTTTATTGGAGCTGTAAGTGAAGGTGGCCCCACACTGCTAAGGATGGGCAGCCCCAGCATATCTGCTCCTTGCCAAGAGATGGAAGCTAGGGAAGCACGTAACAGACAGGTGAGTGTGTGGAGTGGAGGCTAGGAAAGATAGAGGGGCAACTGCAGCCACTTATAAAATCAGAAGGCATATGGAGGAAGAGGGATTTATTAGGATCACTAGGAAAAAACATCTCCCCTTTAAGGTTTTGTTTGGTATCACCCAGGCAATGAAAAGAAAGGACACTCAGTTTGGCCAGCGTGGCCACACCACAGTATGAACTTAGATTGCTGTGGAAGCAGCAGCTAAATGAAAAGCTCAGGACAACAGGGTGCAGATCACTACTGCCAGCCAAGGAAAGCAGAGACACATGCCAGTGTACAGCACCCTCTCCTGCTTCCCTGTAAATTTCTTTAACCTTTGTTTATGGGAGGCAGCCCGTGACCCAACCTGAAGTGCTCAGTTTTGGGAGGAAAGAGGGGATGGGTTTTTAGGAATTCACTTCATTACTCTTCTGTGCGGAGAGTGCATGGGATCTGATTAATGCAGAAAATTGTGTCATGGAGGGTAAGGGAGAGGTGTTTTGCCCACATGTCTGTGCACAGGAGTAAATCATCAGGGGTTTGAGGGGTTATGCAAAGCTCCCGGGTACTCTCACAGGAGGCAACACTTTCAGAGTTCAAGCAGCAACCCACTGAGGGGATGAAGCGCATTACATAAATTGAAATAGCTTTAGCAGGAGAGTAAGAGCAGCCATATGGGAACACAACAAGGAGAGCACTTTATGGAAATGCAGAAATACAAATTCAAACCCATTCAGCAGATGACAGAACTAAAATGTCATCTTCCACAGCATTTGAGAGGGAAGCTTTCCTCTGATCCCTACCTCACCCCACAGATATAATTTGGTAGATTATTTTTACATGGACCAAGTTATTTGACAAATACAACCAAAGCATATTCCTTTAATTCCCTTTAAGTGATTTAATTTATATTCAGGTTCTGTCATAAATATAGGTGCTACATAAAGAGCCCCATTTTCTTTTCCTCAAAAATCAACTTTAAGCTTAAAAAAAGTATTTTTTAAATATAATACATGGCTCCTGTCTTGCATCTTCACATTCATCACATTTCACTGATCAGATGCCTTTATTGAAAAAAATGCATTTAAAGAAAAAATCGAACCAGAACAAAGACATCAATAACTCCGTTTCTTACTAAGTTGGGCTTGTATGTTGGTTACATTGAATAACTGTAGTTTATTTAAAGAAGTCCAGGCCATTTCATGTTTTACTGCAAGATATCTGATTATTCCAGCAACTTGAGAAAAAGATACTGTAAATAAAGCTTATTTCCATTCTTTCATTATGGAAAGTAGATAATAAAAACATTAGTGAGGAGCTATCCTATCTCCTTTTCTAACCCACTTCATTTTTCTTGGAACTGCTTTCTCTGGCCCTTACTGCTCTATGAGTATAAAGGGGAATAAAAATGATGATTTTTTTTCTCTCCCTCCAAATAAATGCCACTAATCAGATGACTGTTCCCTTGTGCCTGAGAATGCAACTTCTTTCCTGCAGGAGCTGTTATGAATAGGAATTCTTTGTATTCTCCTTAAGCAGTAAGACAGTTTATCTGCTGGAAGGACATGGTTTGCTTCCTCGCTTCAAGCCTGGCTAGTTATTATTGCTAGTGGGTGGTAAAACTAAGGCTGTTTCTCTATAATTCACCCTACTTCTTAAACACCTTTACTCTGGACCATTGTAAAAGTCAGAAAAGAGAGCAGTGTTTTTCATTAAAAGAAATACATCCATTGACTACACAGCAAAACCTGTAATACTCCATTACATATCGTCAACATATTCTGTTACCACGATATTTGCCTGCCCTGTTTAATAGACAAAACATTCCTAGCTCTGAAAATGTAATCTACAAAAGTGAGTGGCTAAAGGAGAAATATCATTAAAAACTTATTTTTATAAATTGAAAAGAAATTTAGTTCTATTTTTTTGTTTGTGTGTGTCACCCTATTTTGCTCCTCAATGCACTGATTATACTGCAGCTTAAGAAAGTACCTGCTGAATACTTCATGCTGATTTCATACTGACTTTAGCCCCATCAGCCTTTAACCTGTGTAGACTTAACCAGGACACATTTTAATTACATCCTCTCTGAGGAAATCACATTTATTTTTCAGTTGTACAGACTAAGATTTTCATAATCAGAAGAAATTCCTCAGGCACACTTCCTCAAAAATTTCCCTTTACTAACCTAAAAAAACCTCAAACCCAAACCAAACCAGCAGCCCTCTGTGCTTCCTCCCTTCCCAGCCTGATACCATGGTGTTCCACAAGTTCTCTCCACCTCACTTGCCACAGTTGGCTCAGTTCCCTGGGGCTGAATCCAAGACCGTTTGACAGTGCAAGCTCACAAACAGCTGAAGGAAGCAATCCTGCACTATGAACCCTTTCTTAATTTGTGAATAATTATTATCTTAATCAATATCTTGGTAATTAAAATCCTGCCTGATCAATTTTCTGGCCTTCCTACAGGCCTCTCTAATTTAAAAAAACATTTCCCAGTCCCCTAACTCTACACTGATGTTGGCTGTTCCAAGAATCACCAAGCTCCCTCCTCTGCTTTCAAATTCTACAGAGACTGCCCTTGGCCATGTCAGCTGATTTATTTTCTAAGATTTCTCATTACAAATTTAATAATATCATCCACCAATATTGTTGAGGCCCTGCTTGATTCTGCTTACCCTTCACTAAATACATTAATAAGTCTCCACTCATTTTCTTTACCCAGTTTTTACCCTCTGAAGTGATTCTACCTACAGTCAATAGTCTTAAGCTTAAACCCTACATCTCGCAAGGTGTATGGTGCAACACTCATTTTAAAAATACAAGATAGGAAAATAGTTCGAGGACATATTCCCACCTTAATACAGTGCCACAAACACAGTGATGAATAGAGTCACAGATATTTTAATTCCAAAGTCTCTACATCTAATAATCAAGAACCATGAAATGTGTCTAAAAATTAATGAAGAGAAGTACACAGAAAATTGCTTCAAGTTTTCCCGCTGGAGAACATGGACAACCCACATTTTGGCTTTATTTAAATTAGTAAACATTTCTGTCTCTTGAAATGAATAGGAACTTTGACCCTTTTTTTCCCTACTCCTCCGTTCGTTCCTCCCTAAAAAGAAGAGGATGAGGTCACCACCAGCCCTCACCACACCACTCAGCTCTTAAAAGTATTTCAGCTCTTTAACAATCCAAGCATTTGAACAAAGTGCTGACATAAGTGTCACAAATTAATTTTATCCTGTTACAGCGACTATAAAAACAGAAAGATTCCAAATATATTTAGATTTCTGTTTTCCTAAGGTAGACGGGTTTGTTGTTTTGCTGTTTCTGTTTGTTTGGGAGGTGGGAGGGGTGTGTGTGTGTATGTGTCTGGTTATTTTTTTGGGTTTGGGTTTTTAATCTGTGAGCTATACAGGACAAGAAATATTCCACGATATGCGTTTGTCCAGTGCGCCATGCAATGGGTTTCTTTAATTGCCAAAAAAAAAATATATTAATAAGCAAATCATAATTCCAGGCTTCTGAATTTATTACAGCTACCAGCAACTGATCCTATTCAACATCAGCAAACAAAAATTTATATTTCCCTTTTACTCATTGTCTAAGCAAAGTGTCTGAACCTTCAAATATCTCTGTTTTTTTGTTTTAAGTATATTATTGATATCAGTATGCAATGCTACAGAATAACTTTTCCTACTCCTGCACACTCTCTTGTCAACAGACTCAGTCACAGAGTGAAAGATACATTTTCAGGATGCCCTTGTTCAGAGCTTCACATTCTAGTGAAAAGCTTCTGATCCTGTTCTGATTAAAGTCAAATGACAAAATTCTCTCTGAATCCAATGATCCAGGACCAAGTCATAACCATTCTCCCAAAATATCAGACAGTATTTATCCCATCCCCCCAGTTTTCTTGCACTTGTAAAGTTAGAGTTTCTGCTGGTAAAAAATTAACCAGCACAGCAGTATGGACAGTTGTGGACCAATTCATGCTATCTGAAGATTGGGCCTGAAGGCAGTGTCATCTCTCTTAAAATAATAATAATTTAAAATATATATATATAAAAAAGAGGCAGAAAGAAAGATCAACAATAAAAATAATAGATCATTCACTCATTAATTAAGTGACCACATTCCTAATCAGATTTTCACAAGAAAATGGTTCAATGCTCCCCTGAACACCATAGAGAAAAAGCTAGCAGCTGCAGTACCTGCTGTTGAGATTTTTCAAAGGTCTCTCAGAGAATTAGGTGCTGACATGGAGCTGCAAGAGGATTTCTGCCAATTCATTCAATAGGCCAACCATTTTCAGCACAGTTTTTATATTAGCTAGGTCTGCATTAAGAAATACGAAATGACCACAGGGCCTATATCTGTTTCCCCAAATAACTAGCAAAGCACAATTATCATAAATTTGTGATTAAAACCACAGACCATTGCATTATTTACACCAATAGATGTTAAGGGTTCCTTATGAAATGGCACAGTTGAGAAGTCATTTCCCCAGCTACACATAGTTTTAAAGACACCTGTGCTGAGCACTGCCCAATCAGACTAACACACAAAACATCACATTTCCCAACCAGTACATGAAAGACATGTCTCACTCATTAATCTGCTTCATATGATTTCCATTTCCCCTGCTTGCATTCAAGAACAAGATCATGCAGCAAAGCTTCTTCCCCTTATGAAAATTTCTCACTGGCCCTTGTATCCCTTTCTGTCTTCTACCCATATCAGTTCTTGTGGCACTCTTCAACATCTAAACTCACACAGCACCTCAGGCACGCCTTGCTTGAGCCTGAGCACATCCCACAAATGAAACTCTTAGCTGATCCTCCTTCTCACTGGACCTACTCAGCTTTCAGCTCCCACTGAATCCAAGAAAATCACAGAATGGTTGGAACTGGGTAATCTTTAAGGTCCCTTCCAGCTCAAACCCTTCTATGGTTCTATGATGACATGGGCAGGGACACCTTCCACTAAGCCACCTTACTCAAAGCCCCATCCCACCTAGTTTTGAACACTTCCAGGGATGGAGCATCCACAACTTCTCTGAACAAGTTCTTCCAGTGTCTCACTGTCCCCAGAGTAAAGAACTTCTTCCTAATATCTAATCTAAACCTACTTTCTTTCAGTTTAAAGCCATTTCCCCTTGTCATATCACCACAAACCATTGTAAAGAGTCCCTCTCCAGCCTTCTTCATGGCTCTTCTCTGGACTCACTCCAGCAGGTCCATTTCCTTCTTATGTTGGGGGCCCCAGAACTGGATGCGGTACCCCAGGCAGAGTTTCACAAGAGTGGAGTAGATGGACAGAATCATCTCCCTTGACCTGCTGGCCACACTGTTTTTGATGCAGCCCAGGATCTGGTTGGTTTTCTGAGATGCAAGTGTCTATTGTTCAGTCATGCCAAGCTTTTCCTCCAACAACCCCAAGTACTTCTCCTCAGGGCTCTTATCAATACATCACAAGAATTTGCACTTAGCCTTGTTGAGCCTCATTGGGTTTGCACAGGCCCAATTCTCAAGCCTGTCCAGGTCCCCCAGGATGATATCCCTTCCCTCCAGAGTGTCAACTGCAGCACAGGGCTTGGTGCCATTTGCAAACTTGCTGAGGGTGCACTTGATCTCACTGTCCATGTTGTTGACAAAGTTGTTAACCAGCACCGGTCCCAGTAATGTACTCTGAGGAACACCACTCATCCCTGTCTTCACCTCAGCATTGAGCCATTGACTGCAACTCATTGAGTGTAAACATCCAGCTAATTCATTATTCACTGAGTGGCTATACATCAAATCCATGTCTCTTCAGTTTAGGATGTCATATGGGACAGTGTCAAATGGTTTTCATCCCTGTGACACTGGCTGCTGTGACAGCCCTGCAAACATGTGCACATAGCTAATTCCTCTTATTCATTCCTCACGATATGTGCACTTGCATAGAGCTGGGCCTCCAACAAAGCTGGAGT
>NW_005054359.1:1556935-1569910 GCF_000277835.1 Geospiza fortis | reverse complement strand
TGCTGACCTGCAATGCCTCTCCAGACTCAGGGCAACTCTTTCTGGCCCTGGAAATAAACCGGTAGGAGTGGGATAGATTGAGCATCCGCCTGCCTGGGGGGGATCTGAAGTTTAAAAGCTGAACAAAGCTTCTTCTGCTGTTTCAGCTCCCAAAAGCAGAACACTGTGTACCTGTTACACTGATAGGCAGTGATATTTAGAAGTAACTGTATATATAAATTTCTATATATATAATTTTACAACCTCACATAATGAACCTGTTGGGTCATTCATTGCTAGTTCTGCAAGGGGCTGAAGGGTTCAGTCAATGGAGCTTCAATAAGCTAGTTCAGTATTCACTTGTGAAAATTATGGAATAACAGCCAGAAAACTCCTATATGCAGATGAGAACAAAAAGAGACACCTTCAAGCTCCAGAAATCGGCTTAAATAACCATTGTCATACAGATCATAATGTTTAAGGGAGACCTTTGCTTTAAAAAGACCTCGTAAATACCTTGTGAGTCTGTGGTGTCCACCCCCTATCCACCTCTCCTCAGTTCCCAGAATATTAGCTGTGCTGGATCTGCTGCAGAGCTGGCCTCCTCTCCTGTTGCCCAAGGACCCTGTTCCCACCTGGTAGGACCTGTGGCAGCACTGAGTGCTGAGGTCAGCTAGTGGGGCACAGATTTGGTCCAGCCACTTTGGGCAGCCGTAGAGGCCCTTCTGTCCATTTGCCCTCTATTAGCATTTTGTGAAGTACAAGTGCCAAGCAGCACCTGCAGCACCCTCATTCCTGCCTTTAGCTGTAAAAGGTTAACAGCAGACTAAGAGTAGTAACTGATCCTCTGCAAACTTCATTCTTTTGAATTCAGCATTGCAGCCTCATCTCCATAGTTCACTGTGGGGTTAAGGCAGCACTTAAAAGCAAGTCTCACATTTTCAATGTGAAGTGTAAAAAAGCAACAACTACTTTTGACATGGTGAAAAGTGGCCTGGAACACTCACACTAATACAAGGGGACAGAAACAAAGGGTAGAAAGGCATCTCAGAGCATCCTTCTATCTAGACTCACACACAAGGATGAGATCAAGATAGTAAGTTTCTGTATCACATATTTATTGCTGCATGAACTTCTAATCCCACAAGACCAAAAACCCTTCTAATAAATAGCTTCTATCAAAGTAGAATTTCCTACATCTGCATAGTGCTGCTTAAGATGTGGTATCCCAATTTACAAATTAAATTCTTTTTTTCACCAACAGAAGACAAAAAAACCCCAAACAAACACATAAACCATCAAAAAAAACCCACCAACCAGCCATGTAACATCTGTGCATCACGTTTCTTCTGTTCAGCTACTTCTGGTGTGGAGGGGTGAGAGGTGTATTTGCTTGGACTAGTACAGTATTGCTTGGGTCAGCTCATTTTTCTCATGACTAGAGGTGGCTGGTGCCATCAGCATTACATTATTAACAGGAGTATTGTTTTGGCATTAAAGGGAAAAAGGGTTTTATGAGAATGTCATATTTCACAAGAGAAAGAACGACCAAGCTTTTAAAGCCCATCAAAAACCACTTGTTTGTCTGATCTCTTTCTTTTTTAGCTGGCAGTAAATATTTTCAGTCAAGTTCAGAAAGATTATATTTATACCTCAGTTTTAAAAATATATTAAAACCAGGACAAAATATCAGAGGAATTCAAGGTAGAGAAGCACCTTGCAACTATTTATTTTGGAGGCACTGGATCTGCTGACATGGCATTTCAAAATAAGAAAGTCTTTTGCTTCTGAAAAATCATTCTTGGATTCCAAATGTTTCCATTTAAAGGCAAAAGATACTTCTACAGAAAAATAAGTAAACACTTATCAGTACAAAACATGCCCCTCCCTACAAGGTTTTGGTTTTCATTTCAGTGTTCTGTTAGGAGACTTGCCTCCAAAGTGATCACTGGGGACATAAAACTCCATACACCAGTTTGCAAATTGTGTCTAAAGATAGAGTAGCCCATATATGTAATTTGCATATCCTCAGTAAAGAAGGATTTTTATTTTGCTAAGCTAGAAATAAAATTTGACAACAGGGGAAATTCAGAGTTCTACTACATCAATCATGGGCTTTTAAATTTTTGGAAGGATCACGATTCTGCCACATTTCAGGACTTTCTGAAAGGTGCCAAGTGCCCATGGTCTCACTTGCTCAGAGAAAAGGCTTGGAAGCTGAGGTGCACTCAGTTCCACACAAGAAATGAATCATGTCTTTAGGTCTTTGAAAGGAACAGCTTCTCCACTCTCTGCAAGTGTTTTCAGGATCAAGCCATCTCTTGACCACTGAGCAAAGGTGCGTTCTCCATCCCTACTCCAGCACAAATCCAGGGAACAAGTTCCTGCTCTTCACCATTAAACTTGTCCTGATTGCAGAGGAATGCCTATTAACAGTAGATGAAAGAAATGATGACAAAATCACTGCCTATCACACCAATGTTGTCTCACTACTTGCTTGGATTCAGACAGCTTTGTCATCAGCTCTGGTATGGAAAGGGTGACTCCCGTCATGGCAGAAGACGTGTTTTGATCCAATATTTGTACAGCAACTCACACAACAGTCATGGTCTGCAGATGGAACTTCTAACCACATCATACAATAAATGCATAGGCTTGATTTAATTTTTTTCCACATTTATTACACAGATCTCTTGTCGACTTCTTGTAACAAAAGAAAAAGTTCATCTCTACAGGAATTTAGTTTTACCACAAACATTTTGACAGTTTGAAAAACGAAGGAAAGGTGGTCAGAAGAGGTGATGGTATTTTGAAGAGACATGAACAAGACATTAAATTAAGAGCATTTGTTCTGCAAGACATTTCTAGTCAGCACTGTGTCTGGCTGGGATGGACTTAACCTTCCCCATAGCAACCCGCATGGGGGTTTTGATTTGTGGCCAACCAATGCTGATAATATAGTAGTGCTTTAGTTATTACTCAAATGTGATTGCACAGCAGTAAGATCTTCCCTGTTTCCCACTCTGCCCTCCTCAGCAATTAGGTTGGGGTGGGCAAAAGGTTTTGATGGGATACGGCCAGGACATTTGAACCAGTTTGTCCAATGGGATATTCCATACCATACAGGGCAATACTCAGCTTGCTCCCAAGCTGACTTTGCTTGGAGACCATCTAGGTATTGATCTGTTGATGGAGAGTGACTGCTTCTTCTCGCCACCAGTGGATCACTTTTTTACTTGTATTTACAAACACACTTCTTAAACTGGTTTTGTCTTTGCCCATGAGGGTTTTCCTTCTCCCTGTCCAGTACTTTGCTCCCTGGCACTGAGGACTCTGTTTCAAGACTCAGGATCTCCTTTTGGCTTTTCCAGTGTAACCAGTGCTACATGGGGTAAGTGGTTAGCACTGATCCATGATAATGGACTTGACTGGGGAAACCCAACCAGCCAGAATTCCAAGAAAAGGTCATGGACCAAGCAGAAAGCAGCTATTTCAGATACTGCCCAAGGAGGTGACTCATACCAAAAAGGTGCCACTGTAAAATAAATTGCCAGAAACTTGGAACCAATGTTGGACTCTGTTTACTGATGTGTTTCATCATATTTTGGAAAACCAAGAGAAGTGGGAAGCTGGTCTTTGTATTCCCATGTAACATGTCTCAAAAACTGTGGAAGAAAAAGGCAGATCAAGCCATTTTGCAGTTGGTTCCAGATACTGCTGAACGAGAAAAGTGGCCCAGAGTCTCTCTCTATACTGACTCTTGGCTGGTGGCAAATGGTTGGGGTACTATGGCAGCAGAGATAAATCTGTTTGGGCTGCTGCAGTGTGGCAAGACATTGCTTCCAGGGTAGAGGACTTTCCTGTAAAGGTACGTCAGGGAGAGTCCCACATAACAAAAGCTAGGCCAATGAAGAGTGTCAAAACCACAAGCAGGTAAACCAGGCTGCTAGAAAAGAAGACATTTCCACTATCTGAAAAATAAATGGCAAGCAGTCAAACACATGAGAAGTTGCTTTGAGAACGGACATATACGAGTGTCAAGGATGAAGGACATCCTTATAAAGGATATTCTCCAGACATGGCTAGATACACACCAGTTGTCTAGAGAAAGCATACCAACAAGCATCAAAAATTTTTCAGCATGGAAGCAATGAGTTAGAAAAAGACTTCTTACAGAGACTGCCTAAACCATTTCCCTCAAAGAGAATGAAAAAAAAAAAGAGAAATGCTGTATCTACACTGAAACATTAGGATGAAGAACCAGTCCAGGGACAATTACTTCCCAGGACCACACTGATTTTCTCTCGGCCTTGTCTCTAATAGAACTTCCCAGTTTACCTAGAGGAGACCTTGAGGTAAGCACACTTGAGCTCTCCTCCTCAAGAACACTTCAGAAAACTCTATGCTGAGCAAACATTTGCACATGATCAATATGAATGTTAGATGAATTGGGACTTGAGAATTCAGACTCTCCCGGTACGGTCAATGTCAGGAACACATAACTGACAGGATGAGTTCTGTATTTAATACTGAAGCTGCTAGTTTAAGATCAAGCCTGAAAACCCAAGAAAATCACTTTGCACAATGAGATAGCAAAATTCAAATCAGATATCACTTAACACCAATATTTTATATTTGTACATACATAGTGTTTATCAGTTGTCTTTTTAGCACACTACTCACACAATGCAGTTTTTTATTACTTTTTTGTAATTTGTGGTTCTCCTTTCATTATGCAAGGCTGCATTTGTTTTTTTTTCTTTTTTAAAAACAATGTATGATTAACAGAATTTAGAAAAATAAATAAATGGGCACATTCTCTTGTGTTTCTTCACATGCCAGAACAAAATTCTTGTCAGGCAAGCATAATTCCTTAAAAAAAGAGCTAATGTAGTAAGTGCTCTATCAAAGTGATCTATCAGCTGTTCTTCAGGGTAAACAATGATGAATAAAGTTTTAGAGATCACCATACCTCAAACTAAAATCATGCACTAGAAGTAATTCCTGACAGTACTGAAGAGATGCTGCTGTGGACAAGAAGGAGCTTCCTTCAGAAAGTTCTGCAGAAACTGCATGGAGGAAATACTCTGAATTCCTGAATTAGAAGGATCATACTGGCAGCTGGCCTTTAGGTGCCTGGACTTCATACACAAATTAGTTTGAAAATGGTCTAATTGCAAATGGCTCCAAAAGAAAAATTAAAAAATGAAGTTACTGGCAAAACCCTACAACTTATTTCCCCAAATTTATCTGCTAACTGCCTTTCAAAGAGGTCATTTCTGTCTTCTGATTTGTGCTCTACTATTTAATTTTGTAAAAAAAAAAAAATACCCATTAGTGCTACAGAGGCAATCAAGCTAGGACGGTGTAAATAGTCACACATATTACAGAACTCAATTTCAGTTAGTCACTTACAGCTGTAGATAGTTCTGGATTTGGTATATTTGAATCAAATGCTAATCTACAGAACCATTAGTGCTGGTGGTAATAGAGGAAAAACAATCCACCAGTCTGAACCTTAGATGCCAGGATATAGTTACAAGGTTAATCAATATTTTAAATTGTATGTACACATCGATTTTGCTTGAGTAGTACATAGAGTCAATATAGAAATTATTGTGATAACACACAAACCCTCAAAATGAGGCTTTTTGCAGCTACTTCTCATATTGAAATAGCGTATATAAATTATTCAGTATAACACCAGAAGTTCAACCAAAAAATAAACAAAAGCAACCCTTTCCTTCTCTTCTTCCCCCTACTTCTTCCTCGCTCTTTTGCTACAGTAATCAAAATATAACAGTTTCTGCCACCTCTGCAAATTCAGGTAAGTAGCGCCAATACACAGGGAAACAGACGATACACTGCAGATATAGCTTTGGTTAAACAAGTAACAAACATTGTTCGTTTCAGCTTCATTCAAAAAACCAAAAATTAAAAATCCCACAAAGCATTTCACCTGACCTCGCAAATGGAAATAAACAGAAATTAAAGGGATTTCTTTTCCTTTGAGTTTCTTCCAGCATGCAGACTCCAAATGCAAATGTATGTCATAAAAATATTACTTTTTTTTAACATCAATTTATCTACGATTATTTCTTTACATAGAAATACAACTCTTATGTTTCAAGCTCTTTAACATCATGAGATAGTATGATTACTCTTACTGATACACACAAAATGACACTCCTTTACTGAAGTTGTGCAAGTCAACTTGCCCCCTTGTAAGAGACACCTCTGTGGATACTAGGGTTGAAGTACACACCCTACATACTCTTCTATTGCTATGATTTGTCTTTAGCAAAGATATCTGACTTCAAAAATATCCAAAATTGATCACATCTAGTTCAGTCACACCACAGATTTGAAATGTTCTCATTTTTGTTTTACCAGTCTGATTTGGCTTACAAAAAAAAGAAATAGGTGATTCTTAGTCTGAGATTTTGTTACTGTAAAGAATCATTGGGCAGTACAAAGCTGTAACACATGCTGCTCATCTACCATTTAGAGAAGCCCTATCTTTGTAAATCAGTTCAACAATTGAGAGAAGGCAAAGTGAATATATGAAAATGGAAGCCCAGTAAAATAGTTAAATTGTCAAACTAGATCTTGGAGAACTAGGTTCAAGCCTCTGCTTGAGTAAGTTTGCTTACTACAAACTTCTCTGTGGTAAACCAATCACTTATCCTTATGAAAGAGTGAGTCCAGAGATATATTTAAAACCTTAAGCTGATGTCCTGAATGGTCCTTTTCTTCCTCTTCTCTGATCTCCTCACAGAGTGGCTCAACCAGAAGCAAGGAAGTGAGGAATTCACTTCTTACTCATAAAAATGCTTCAGTGTATTATATTAGCCATAACAGAGAGAAATTGCAACCCACACCTAATCAATTAGCTGGTGTCACACTCTTTTTCCCACCCTTTCCACAAGTATGAGGCATTTTCAAAAGGAGAAATAGATAGCTCCCCAAAGTCAAACAATTTTGATTTTTGTAGCTAAGTCAGTCTCCTGGGAAATGAGGCTTTGAATCCTCTTCAGCAAATACTAAATTTAAAAAATAGGAAAAAAATTCTTCCTCAACACCAATGCCTCCTCCCTTTTTTTGGTCTTCTTCCAGCAAAAATGTGAGAAGTAAAACCCATACAGTTAAGAAAGGAGAGAGGACAAGCAGCAGAGGAGAATCTCCAGGCAGCAAGCATCCCAACTATGAGAGCCTATCAAAGATTTCTGGGCACAGTACTTGCCCATGTGCTTCTTGTTGCTACCTGTGAGCAGATCACTTCTGCATATATTCAGTGGGTTTTTGACCCCATTAGAAGGGCTTTACTTACCCTGTGCCTTATACAGCTTATATACACCTAAAAGATCTGTGATGTTGAAGGCACTCAACATGCAAAAGCAAGGCAGCTTGTCACATTACTTCAAAGCACCTAAGTATTCGGCTGGTTCCAGTTTGTCTGATTAGAGCTCTAATATCTACTGACCTTCTCCTGTATCCACAGCCAGTGCGACATTTGTTATGTGTTGCTGTAGACATGTCACAGCGATGCCATGCACAGAAACGTTAAAGACTACAAAGTATTTAGCCACTGCAGATATGCAGGGCATAAATTCTTCATAAGCAGTGAGAACAGAAAACAGGGGAAACTCTACACCTCCAAGATTTTATCTAGCACAAAGCTTATTTGTGTAGACAGTCTGACTGGTGTGCTTTGAGCAATACTTTAGAGACGATTATTCAGGAAACGACACATAGTCTAAGCAAAATCAGTACCAGAAACTAACTTGGTTTGTAGCACAACCAGGTTTTATGCACGGCTGAATTATTTGGAGTTTCACTCTCCTCTTCTTTCTCTCATCGAGAAAACACAGACAACAACAATAACAATCTTTGGCCTGCGCTCCTGGGCTGTATCTGAACCGTGCTTCAGGTTACTCAAAGGGTGCTTCAAAAGCATCTGCATGAATCATGAGGGAACAGGTCACCTGGGCCACAGCTCTCCCCTTGTCATATATATTATGAAAGCCTTATGAAGCCAGAGGAGTCAGTTACACAAAAGCATACTCTACTGGAAATTTAAGCTGGATTTAAGATGCTCTGCACTGCTGAAGCAGTGCAAAGCTGCCTTTAGAGATTTGTGAATGTAGCTTCTTATTGTTACACCTCAGCTTTCAATAAATTCTCCCCGAGGGAACATACGCTTTCCTTCTACAGTGTCTATTGTTTGGATTATCTTTCGCTATCTATGACACATTATTTATTAGCATCTTGCACTCACTTTCTCTTATTGAATTAGCAAATGCATCCCACCAAATAAGGTGAGGAAAACAAGTTACTCACGGCAAGCAACACACATGGAACACAAACCCAAGCCTCCACTTCTCAGGAGGAGCCTTTGTGCTCTCTGGCTCATTAAAGATTGAATCCCCACAAGCACTTGGGTATGAAAGCCAGCTGGTACCACTTAGTCCCTACTTAAATCCAATGCCCAAGGGATGCAAAAACCTCATAAATGAGGAATTTCTAGCAGTACTTGGTTTTGGTATTTTAATTTAGTTTAATGGTAACCTAGCAGGCATAGTCTGAAGATTTTTATTAGTACAAATTGTACAAAGTTTCCTTTTTCTTTACACACTTCCCCATGCCGCCCTTCCAAAAATGAAAAATGTTCATAATCATCCATGTGCAGTATCACGGCATTAACAATTAATTGGAAATGACCATTCCCTCACATGATCCTGGGGTTGGTCTATTTTAAATCAGTAACTATGTTCAGAAGGCAAGGTTGTTAGAGGCTCTGCAGGAGCTCTCTAACATTGCTAAAATTTTTATTCTTTTGTTTTGTCTTCTACATCTGTTTTTCTTTTTGACTTATTAAAGTTTTCCTCACTTTTATTTTAAACCAAATGCTAGCTTTAGTTTTATGACATTGAGGTGTTTTGATCAGATCCTCAACTGGTTTAAATTGACATAATTTCATAGCTCTATGTGCTTGTCTAGGTTTACCACCACTGTCTGTGCATTTTTGTGTTACAATTGAGACAAAAACAAACAGGTGTTCTAGGTTCACCTTAACAGAGAAATAAATTGTCAATGTCATGATTTATCCTGAATAGTAGATGTTTTCTAAAAGAGATTTTCTTGAAAATAAGGGGGTTAAAAATGACCTAATATACTGCAGCAAAATACTGAAGACAATCAGTAAGACTGTTATTATTTCTTGAGATGGATAGAAATCTGCTATTTTCTACCTTCCCTTCCAATATCCCAAAGAATAATGATGTGATTTAAGAACATAAAGCTTTCAGCTCAATTGTGGCAATTTATGTTCCTGTAAACTTGATGTAAGCCTGAGCAGCCCAATATTTTTACTGTGTATTGTAAAGGATGGCATCTCAAAGGTCATAGCAATTTTCACCATTTTACTTCCAAATTTATTTCTCCTTAGTTTTTCACAGAGAAGTGTTGAGATTTACCTCTGACCCAACCTACTTTCCTCAAAACTTGAACTGTATATAAAGAACGAAGGGATTGTTCAATGAATGGGCTCTTTTCGGGGTAACACAAATGAAAGACAAACCTCACATCATAAGGAGGTATGATGTATCCCTAAATGCATTTCAATTCCAAAGTGAGAATGGTAAGCAACCTCTCACTCTGACCTTTTCTCTCCTCACTGTGTGTAATGTTTTCAGATTCTGTCGAGGAGTGTGTCTAATTCATTTTTCCGGCTTAGTGAGACTCACCCCGAGTCATTTCCTATTTGCTCTCTTGCTGTGAGTGGAGTCACATTCCCAGTGAGAAGCCAGCTCAGTTCCACTGATTATCTCCGCGCCCGGTGATGGCCTGAGAGGACGCCTGCTCCTGCTGAGAACATAGTTTAACACTATGTTAATAAACACACAGGGAATGCCTTATGCAAACAAAGGCCCCAAGGCAAATCCCTCTGCCCTCAGCGACGCAAAAAGAGTAATAGGTTTGGGGAGAACAAGGGAATAGTACTGCATTTGAAAAGCAGCCTCATTGTAAATGTGTCCAGAGTTGCAGTGGGAAGAGTTAACATGAAGACACACTGTCTATCATTCTCTTTTGCCCTTCTTTTGAAGATCATTAGAGTTGGCATTAAGAGGACTTATAGGGATTAAAGGCAGCTAGGTCTGTATTAAAGGCAGCTAGGTCTGCTCTCACTGCTCGATGAAACAGCTATCATCACAAAGCAGCATACCTTCAGCAGGCTATTAATTACACCCCACTAAAGTCCTTAAAAGGTAGTTGATTTTAACCTTAAAATTTCACCATTTACTTCTAAGAGACCTTGAATTTTAATGATATTAATACTATTAAATAATGAAATAATGCTTTTAACAATATAAATGAGTAAATAAAAAATTAGTGAAGTAAAAAGTATTAAGATAATAAATACTAAAAATTAAAGTGTCTTAATAGGATAATATTGAAAGTGTAATAAGGGTAATAATAAAATAAAGCCATCCCATCACTGTGCTTGAAAATCTTTTGTACAATGACACTTTTTTCCTAAACTGAACTAAAACAAAGCATCATCACCTTCTTAAACTCTCAACACCCCTACCCCACTCCCCCAACACTAAATATAGAAATGGTTCAGGTTCTTCAATCAAGCTGAAATCTCACCACACTCCCCTTTTCTTCATCTCTCCTCATCCCCATGTTGATTTTACACTCCAACCACACAGAGATATGCATTAGAAAATCTCACACTTTACCATGTCACTACAATACAGGAAAATGTCAACCTTAAAGGCACTAGGAAAAAAAAAATGAAAGTATGCAGGAATGATAGGAAATATTCATTCACACATTGAAGCCTGTTTCAAAATCACAAAGAAAAAGGATAGGAAGCCTCAGTACTTACACATACTCTTCTCATTTTTCTGTTTTCATTAACATTTGTATAATTAATTAGAGTCCTCAGGGAAAAAAATAACCAACACTTCTTTACACTTCTTTAGTTCTGAAAAGCAATCAAGATCTATAATAGCCTCTCAGTTCTGAAGTTTAATATGAGCTTGTAAGAGTGAGGGAACCAAAGCTGTTTTCTTTCAGCTATTTTACAAAAAAAAAATTGAAAAAGAAAAGAAAGAGTTGGGAAAAATAATAATATATGATGTTTGGGACTAAAGGCATTTAAAAACTAATAATTCTATGTCCCAGTAGCAAGTAATACATTTAGGAGCCTAGGATGAATTAAACAACTTGTATTTTTCAGTATAGTACTGTAACATTTACAACCTAGTCAAATTCCATCAAATACAACAACAATCCCGTAGCATTTTAACATAATTTATAGCTCCATGAGGTAAACAGAAGGAGGATTTTTTGTTGCCTTCTGTTTGCCACTTTAATCACATTCTAGGGATACAATTCTGCATGGAAGTGGCTGTAAATATGCTCATGCATTTCCAGCTCATGGAGGCGGTTACAATGTGCATATTAAGGACAAGTTTTACAAACAAATGTGCCATGCAGAATGCTTTGATACTGATGAAATTGCACATCTCTAAGGGTGAGATCAATCCCATCTAACTTTGGCTGCTCCGGAAACTAACCTAACATGGTTAACTCTACAGTCAGCAGAGAGTTAAGTAACTCCAGAGGGAGATTCTTCCTATCTACTTTGGACATCAAAATTTGTCTTCTAACAAGCTGTCAGACACACTCCTCTGACTTGCAGAGCATGCCTAAATGGGATGTTTAGATTAGATACCTAATTTCAAGACAAGTGAAGCTAGCAAACCTAACCCCATGCTACAGCCTATCTCCACCACAGCTACAACCAACTTCAAGGTTGTGTTTTTAGGGAAGCCTGAGCTGGGCACTGAACTGAGCTGGGATACAATGAGGAGTTGGAGCCACTGCAGCAGAGGTTTCATCATGCATTTCTTGTCTGGGCACCTCTGTGGGGATCCTGGCCAGACTGCACGGGAATTGCAGCCACAGTGCCTGTGCTGATCTAAAAGCTGAGAAGATTCAGGCTCCCTCCTCAGCCTCTGCTCCCAGCTGATTCAGCATGATCCTTCTCACTGCTACCCATGCTGAGAGAACATACTAAATCCAGGCAAGTAAAAAAAAAAAATAATAATAAAGGAAGGAAAAAGAAAGAGGAAGTAATACTTTTCAACTTACTAGGGAAGTTACCTGGGAACTGAGGTAGAAAAAGCAGCACAGGGAGGACACAGGACCCCAGGGGAAGGAGTAAATAAAAGAAAAGGAGAAAGGGGTTAAGAAGGAGCTCCTTGGCAGTGCTGAGACATTCAGTTGGCTTGGCTGCTGAGCAAACTGGAGTTCTCCATTACTGCTACCAAGACAAGCTGGCTCCAAAGGAAACTCAGGTATGTCTCAATACAATGCACTTAGTCCTAACAGCTATGGAGACATACCAAGAAGACTGGGTAGATCTAAGCTACCTGATGGAAACCTTAATTTTGGTATTTGACCAAAGTTTGGCACACTGCTCTAACCCTGTTTTCTCTTGGCAGGGCTGCTGAGCAGCCAAGTACCTGCCTTAGGAATGGGCTGGGGAATGGGATAGGTCAAAAAACTCTGTTGAGCCCCATGTATTGCAAAGTTCACAGGATGACACTGAGAATGGAATCAGGATGTTCCATCTCTTGATGATGAGGAGGAAAATCACTGGGCACTGCCTCATCCAGTCAGCTAATTATCAAATCCAAGTTTATTCAGCATCCTTGGTCTACCAGTAGCTAGGGACTTTGGAAAAGAATGCCCCTCATGAACTGTGTATACAAGAAATCAGTGTGACAGATAGATAAATCCAGATACTTGAGCAAAGTATGTTTGCTGCCTGCAGGGCACAATGACAAGGAGAAAATTATAGCCTGTATTGGGTTTTGCTGGAACATAAAATGCACATAAAATCTTTTTATGCCCTCACACTCTGGTTTGCTCTGCCTGGCTGACAAGGTGCACCAACACATTGGTACCAGTTTACACATC
>NW_005054359.1:1520968-1556898 GCF_000277835.1 Geospiza fortis | reverse complement strand
GCTGAGGCACTGTCCCACCACACCTGCAGTGCTGCAGCCCAGCTAGCAACCACTGACTGACTGCCTCTAAAAGTCTGGTCTGTGATCATTCCTTCCCCTTCCTTGACACACCGATGTGCTGCAGCGACTATTACCCAGCACTGTACAAAACCGCAGCACAAAAGGTTATGTATACTGCACTGCAGGCACAATTTTCATCCAGCCTTTGAAACTTCCCTCCCTTCCTCTGGCTTGAGGTAGAAAACAGAGCATTACTGTATTGGGTGAACAAAGGCTGAGAGTCTGTTATGAGCCTCAGGGAAGTCAGGGTGCCAAACTTACCACCTTGGCAAAGTGGTAGTTAGTCAAAATGTTTATCATAACAATAATGAGGGAGGAGAGAGGAAAAACTGCTAAGCTGTTAATCACTTTTTACTGCTAATCACTTTTTCACAATCCTGCTTTCTGGAATTTGCAGTTCTCCTGTCTAAAGCAGATTGGCAAGTGGGGAGTCATGGTCTCACTGGAGCCTGTATCGCATGATCTCCCTCAGTGACACTGCTCTGGACCCACTGCTGCACAACCAGAACTCAAGGGGACACTGTGGGACACAAGCTCAAATCCATTCAGGGCAAATTCTTCACTGCCTGGTTCTGGGGTTCTTAGAAACCCTGAAACCATCCAGGCCAAATTCTTCAGTGCCTGGTACTGGGGTTCTTACAAACCCTGCAGCAGGTCAGAGAGGCCATGGTGGAGCACCTCAAGTCTTGGATAGCTTGAGGGAGGGAACGTCCCATCCCATCATCAGTACTTGTTTGGTGTCTGGGCATACTCTCCAAGGCAATCCACATGGGAACCAGTGTGCAGGTTATTTTCTGGCACAGGTCCCAGTTCTGTGTAACTCAAATGACATTTTTCAAGGATGCTAGTGAGCAGACCAGGCTTTTTTTTTTTCTTTTTAATCTGACCTGTCTCCTTGTCTAGTAGTAATATATTGGTGATTATACACGACACATAACATTCTCCATCTGAACTGCTTCACTGCCCTGCAGAAAAAAAGGAACAGCCTCTGTCCCTACATTACTAAGAGGGAAAGTAAGGGGGAAAGATGTGCTGACTGTGGTGACAGAGCAGAGCTCCTGAGTACACCAAGCAACTCGCAGTCAGTCCTGAGACTTAACACTGCACTTCTCCTGTTCCACCTTGCATTCAAAATCCTCTTCATAATCATTCTTTCCCCAGCACTTCGCTTCTTTTGTTTTCCCAGTAAATATTTTTCCACATTTATATTGTTGTTACTGATTTATGTAATGCTTTCTTCTTCAACCACACAATTCACAGCCAGTACACATCAACCCTTCATTAACTCTTCTCCACAGGATTGAGGCAGTCTTTTGCTGATGCTCAAGATAGAGAAAAAAATGACTGACAGCACACAAGGCAGCAGGGGCTGGATGCATCTTCCTGCTTGCCTGGGCTTTCTCACCTTAAGCTGCTCTGAAAAGCACAGACAGAAAAACTGAATATGCATAGTAGCAAAAAACCAAACCAAACAAATAAACAAACAAAACCAAAACAAAAAAAAAAAAAAGAAAAAAAGAAAAAAAACCCAACAAACAAAAAAAAAAAAAAAAAAAACAAAAAAAAAAAACCAAAAAAAAAGAACCCAACTCCCCCCCCCAAAAAAAACCCAAAACCGAAAGATGAAAATTAAACTGTCTCACTTACCTGAGAGACCCACTGTGGAAACCTTGCACTCCTGCACCTGAATGAAATTTCTGTTCGGCAGAATGACAGGATGACCAGAAGACCCAACATGCAAGTTCACAGGGCAGTGGAGAAAGCATGAGTTTTCCCACTAACACAGGTCACTATGAAACATATTTCCACATTTCAGCATATGATTGAAATGCAGCTGTACAATGGTGCCTCTGCAATAACAGTTCACAAGTCAAAGCATAATAATGTCTTAGTACAGATCCCACTAGAACATGTATTGACTTGGGTGCATGAAGTATGAATATTACTGCTGGCAGCCAAATAATTTTGCTTATTACCAGGCATAGTGGAAGCTCTAAGAATTTCAACTTTTATTCTCTTATACTGGAAAAAAATAAGTCATCAGACTTATCAGACATACACTCTGCAGGTTCTTTTGCAAAGAATCTTTTAAGTACAGCCTCATATTTTGTTTGGATACAGACAGAACTGAGCTTTGGAAGATCAGCCCAGAAGAAACTTTTTTAGGTGTTTTCTTCATCTCAGAATAGTCCACACAATGAGATTTGTGTCAAAGAGGCACAGTATAGTTCAGGTTCCCTTGAACAAACAGAAGATCAGGCAGTGTGTTCAACTAACTAGTTAGTCAGTTTTTATATGCAAAGGACAGCATCTGGTACTTAATCTCCAGAGTAGAAGGAACCATTTACACAGATCTGAGATCACTCTGTGACAGGTGCCAAAGAGTAATTTCCAAAGCCTTGCAAGCTGACCATATGCTACATCTTTCCCAAGCTGGAATAAAGGCATTCAGCTATCATAAAATTCATTAGCATCATAGGACAAATAGATAAATTAGTGATGAAATCACACTAAATATATAGTAGGTATACTGATGTCTCAAACAAGCTAAGCAAAAATAATTACAATGCCAAAACTATGGTTCAGGATTTTATTCCAGAAACATGCAGACGATCAAGCTGAATATTTGGTTTTGCAATACATAAAAAAAACCATGGTGCACCACAATACCACTTTATCATAATCTATGTTTAATATGTTACCACTCAAACAAGCCTGAAACCATACTTATAGAAAATTCTTTACCAAGATGTGACAAAAACATAAGAAGAGAATGGGAAGAATTCTCTGAATAATCACTCAAATAATTATAAAATCAGCAAATTATTCAATAATCAAAGTGTTTTTAATTTAACTAAGCTCATGTCCCAAGACTGAACTACCAGAAGGAGAGGAACAGAAATCTGGATACTAAAGTTTTACTTGTGGGAAGTGATGAGTAGGATCACACAAAAACCAGTCATGAGATTTTCCTTATTATCATTTTTGTGGAAAAATTCTGGACTGAGCTGAGGTACAGAAATTCTGCACACCTCAAATTTCCCTAGGTCTGACCTCAGAAGTCCATATTCTTTAATTAAAAAAAAAAATTTAAAAAAGGGAGAATATCCACATGTTGTTCTCCTGGTTTTCAAAATCCCTCAACACTATATATCAGGGCAGCAGTTTCTATTGCTTTTTCAGAGGCACTGCTTGGGATAGGAAACTTTTCTACATTTCTCAGAAGATCTGGAGAAAAAGGGAAAGGATTGAGGGGTCTCCTGGGTGAGAAAGAAAAATATTGCCTCTCATGACTGATTCTACAGGAAAGCTATTTCACACACTTTGTAATCTCAAGTTCTTATTCCAAAGACTAATGTAAACTGGAAGAATCATTTCTACCACAGGTGGCCAGTGACAATGGGATGGAGTAGAAAAGGAGTAGTAACCAAACAAGGTGTTTATCCAGAGTCATTCCCTGCAAAAAGGCTTTTCAGGATCTGGACTGTGTAACCAGCAGAAGTCTAGCACTGATGGGTTCAGCCATCACTAATTTCCAGCCATTTGGGAATAGGTGATTATTTGACAGTAAGATGGGATCTGAGAGAGCTGCTATTAAAATGTGGAGAGAGCTGCTATTCTGGCACTGCAGCAGTGATCTAATACAATTGCAGAGCAGTGTGACTGGTAAAATCCACAGGGGAACAGACTTCTTCCCAGGGCTCAAATTATCAGCACATTTTCATTGCTGCCGAGAAAGAGACATGTAATGCTGTCAGATGCTCTTTGAGTTGGGAGTTTTTAAAAAGAGATGGAAGTGTATGCATTAAAGAAACCAATATTTACACAAGGACACTTCTCCCGTGAAATATAAATACTGGAATTCTGCTGGTTACAATCCTTATTTTGAGCTTTTACATGAGGGCAATAAACTGAAGAGGATGCAATTCTCCCTTCCCACTCACCATTTAGATTATCTTATATGAATTTTAAAGGGGTTGGGTAAAATCCAATCAAAGCTTCATTTATAGATCCTTGTACTTTACACTGCTGTCCTTGGTACATACTCATCCTTAGACCAAGCAAAATAATTCCAGGCAACAGTTTCTGAAAAGGAATGTGGTTTTAATGAAATAAAAGGCTCATCATGACAGGTCCAGGTTGAGAATAACACCCTATCCTGTTGCCATTACAGACAGAGATAGAAATATATCAAAGTCGCCTCGGCACTTGAAAGAGAATGGCAAATAAAAGGGACATGTCCGAGCAGTGCTGATGGCAGGTGTTGGAAAGTGAACATCAGCAGGATCAAATAGATCTTTTCTCTGTTGCTTCTTGAAAAGGAATAAAAACCCCAAGACCCATAGAATTTTATTAAAAACAAAGCAAAATTAGATTGAGGCAACACTAAAGGAAGAACCTGGGGTTCCTACAGCGTCGGCTTGCAGAGCTTGGCTTACTTTCCTCCCAGGACACAGCACAAAAGCAGAATATTTGGCAACGTGTTCTTTGCTAGCAACGTGTTCTTTGCTAGCATTCCCTCATGGACTACCTCAACAAGCTTTTGGGTGGGTTGAGAGATATGGGAAAGCATGAGGTGCTTTTTATTCCCCCCCCTTGATAAAACCCTTTTGTGATGCCTCACTGAGAAGCAGATGTACATGCCAGGAATGTCAAGCTTTCCCATCAGCTGGACCAAATTGGGCTCTAAGCATGCTCAGCTGCTGGGATGTCGAGCACTGTGCTCCCATCCCTGCTCTGCAGGGAGATGACAGCTTCCACAGTTATAGAACTAAACCAGGGCTCAGGAAAACTGTTTTCATCTCTCAGCTCTGCCGCAGGTGCTCCACATGACTTTAGTCAGATCCCTGAGGTCGCATGTATGTCACATGTAAGTCAGGTGTGTCACATATGTGTCCCATGTGTGTCACATGCGTGTCACATGTGTGTCACAGGATAACTGCGCTGGCACTGCCTGCAGCTGACACCCTTGGTGTGCACACAGTGCAGAGCTCAGCGCCAGAAGTGATGCATTCACATAGTGCTCAGTGAAATTACCAGCTTGGTTCTGAGCCAGCTTGGAAATCCCTGCATTCTGCTACACTTATCCATAGAGATATGTCTGCCCTTCTCTAATGGGTGATCAAACTGGTACCATTTGTTATACTCATTAATATTGCCAAGTTGCGTACCCTCCTACGAGTCCCTCAGTTCAGCTGCCTTCTAACTTTACCCAGTTTAACCTGTTTGGCAGAAATTTTACTTGCCCATTATCTGTGCAGTTATTTATATCTTTTACTGCAAGACTTCAGGCAATGCTTTTCAGTCATTTCCAAAAAAATCCTAATGAGAAAATACATTATGCTCTTCATGACAATCTTTCCCTGGAATTCTCTCCTGAAATTGAGCATTAGGCAAAGACCAGAAATTTGTCTGGGGAGAAAAAGGAATAAATCAGGTTTGTGCCTATATGAAAACTAGTCCAAACGTAGCTAAGTTAAAAGCCTTTGAATAACTGGTGTTCATGCATATCTACAATAGGCTGCTTTGATTTTAGCAGCTGAATTCCCCAAAGAATCTTCACAGGATGTGCTGGAGATTTTCACAACTCCTGTGCTTGAAGGAAGCATTGCCTGTACTACTAAGCAGAGAACAAGGGAGTGTGTTCAAGCCAAGGGTCATAGGTATGGTTTCCCTCTGTAATGACTGCTTTGATTCAGATATACACAATTGTCTTTACTGTGCTGTTGGTGCCCCTACTGCTGGCATCCAGGCAGCCTGGGAAATATAGCTATCCTATCAGAAGACATGGGAAAAAGGAGAGAAAGGAGACAGATCCCACACAGAGCTGGTACAGAAGTGAAGAAAGGGACCAGGAATAGGGGAAGGACTTTATGGAGAGTGGTACAAAGGACACCTAATTGCATATGGTATTACCATGTTCATTTTATAAACATAGAACTGATATAAATGCTAATCCCACATAGAGAAAGTTTAAATCCTGACACTTCTTAAAGTTTGAAAAAGATGGGTTTAATTTTTTTTAAAAAAAGTACCATTTTGTGTATGCATTGTCCCAAATTTATCTAAAAATAACTAAACAATAGAAAAGACAATAAAACATACACAGACATAACTTTCATTATCTGGAGCCTTCCTGAAACACATGCAGGTCATCAGCAGAGTTGAAGACTTTCCTGCCAGCACACAGATTTTGCCACTGAGCTAATGGAGTGGCTGCTTGCATTAATAGATTGCTGTCAGCCTTGTGGGCACATGCCGAAGGGGGATGCAACACCCCATTGTGGCAGATGGTTCCAGACAGAGCAGTGACATTCCCTGATACAGGGGCAGTGACATTTCCAGATCCCTGATAGAGGGAACAAGATATCTGCTCAGACCTGTTCATGAGCTACCTGGCTCAGAAAGGGAGCATGCCAATGCAGCTCAGACACATCTACCACTACTCATAAGCTTGGGGGTTTTTCTCATTAAACCAGTCCACAGAAGCCTGATCTTGCCTCTTCCTTGTCCTTGGCTCCTAGGGCAGCTATGTACTTGACTGGGCTCTCATGCCCCCTTCAACCTTCTTGCTCACCAAGTCTTCATCTCACTGGATGCACAGACTTCAATTTCTAGACCCAGAGCCCTGTTGCTCTAAAATTTTTTAGATAAGAATTAATAAACAACCTCAAGACCGAAAAGTGAAGAGTCCAGACTCGTTCTTCAGTTGTGTGGGCTGAAGCAGAGACATCCTACGCATCTTGGGGCAGCAAATATCAACAGGCAACCCGAGATTGTGCCATATCCAGCTCCCCATTCCCAGTCTATTCACTATTCTTCATCACCCAGCACCACATGTGCTCTCCATGAGGCCTCCCGACTCTATCCCCCTTGTCTTATTCTTGTAAATCACCAGTTTCCTTCACTCTCTCAGTTAGATCTGTCCTCCTTTCTGTCTCACCTCATCTCAGCCCCACCGGCTCTCTGTTCTCTCCTCCCAACCTATGCAGTTTTGTCTTCCTCCCACATGGCCAGGTCTTGTTCACTATCCCCAGTCATCACTCCTTTGTAGCAAGAATGGACTTTAATGTCCTTCCATAGAGATGGTGATGCCATGCCTGACAAAAAGGCTAAAATACCTTGAGGGAATTTCAAAGCTTGGAAACTTTGAGTGCCCTAAAACTGCTTTAGCACAATATAAACAAAAGGTCTCTAGCAAGTTCCTTTCTCCAAAAGAGTATCTTCAAAACCATTTCAATGCTACAAAAATTTGCCCTCTTGTTAAAAGACAATAAATAGAAATCGATGCAATGTTCAGTCACTGTTGCTAAATGACAGACAGAGGATGGGGCTGGTCAACCCTAAAATCAACTAATGTCATCAAACACACATTCACTAAAAGCAACTGCAAATAGAGTTGAAGAGTGTAAGATAAATTGTATTGTAAATTGATAAATTGTACTGTAAATTGACTGTTTTTCATATTGACTTCTGTAAATTGAAGTCAATATGAAAAACAAGCAACTAGTCTTCCAGTTTAAATGCTCTTTGAATTTCCTAGGTCAAGGAGCTTGAAGTCCAGACATTTATGTACGGCTGATCCATTCAGTGAACTGCAATAGTTATTTACTTGGTGTGATTCATGTAATTCATGTAATTTAGCTGACCAGTCATCATTTAGCACCATCATAAAACTGCAAATAGCAGTATATTAAAAACATAACAACAACCGAACAAACAAAAAACCCAAAAAAAACCCCTTCCATTCAAGGGCTGGATGTAAAACTGCAGCTGGAAAATTATAATCTTGCAACAAAAAAATCTTTTCACAAAAGAAAAAAAAATCACTAAATATGCAATTTCTTACAAATGAGTCACTCAGATCCATTATTAATTGGACTAACTTTGGCTACTTAGTGGTTTTGATTGCTTTTGATATTGTTTATTTTATGATGGTTTAATTATTGTTGTTTATTTATTACAGTAATTGCATTTTAATTGTCTTTGGAGCAGCACCCTGACTGTCTTGGCAGGGAGTCACTAAATAAATAAAAGCATTATTATTATAAACATAATTGATGGTAATAGTTTTTCACTGTTATTGTTATCAATTCATAAAGAAAAAAAATACATATATAGTCTGTAAGATAGAAACAGTAATCAGAACCTCAAGGTTATATATCCAATTCTGCCACTGATTATATCTGTGACTTTGAAAAGTCACTTAGACTCCCTCTTATCTCAATTTATTCATCTGTGAAAGGATTATCATAACACTGTTGAATCTCCCAGGATTAGCGTAAGAATTAGCTAATGTCTTTAAAGCATTTTGATCTCCTCAAATGAAAAGTGAAAAAAAAGCTTTAATCTTTAGATTATTAATAGTAGAACAGAAAAACTGGTATAATCTACTAAACTGGAAAGTTACTCCAGTATTAATATTTTTAATCTATAACTGGTGCATTTATACTGTCCATATACTTAAAATAAGTCATTCTACTACTAGCTCTAGTAAGGCAAGAATCCATTCCCGAAAGAAAACAAAAATTGCTTCCAAAGTTTCCAAGCTGAGAAAAAGCTTGGAAAAAGAGGAAAGCGGTGCTTTGTGGTACATAGAATGCTTCCTCCTCTCTATTTCTACATCCAGACTCTTTTCTTAAAAAAAAAGAAAAAAAAAAGAAAAAAAAAAGAAAGAAAGAAAAGAAAACTACAAAAACCCAACAATTCCAAAATATGGAACACTTTTTTTCTTAGGATACCCAAAGACAAAAGTTGTTTATGAGGATTCACAGAAGCAGAATGCAAAAAAAAAAAAAAACAAACAAACAAAAAACAAACAAACAAACAAAAAAAAACAAACAACCAAAAAAAAACAAAAAAAAAAGAGAGAGCAAATGCTGCACACTGAAATTCAGAGAACAAATCCAAGCTTTAAAATCGGAAAATTATAGGAGAAGAAAACTTTGACAAGTTGCGCAGGAGAGCGATATGTAAATATTTTATTGAATCTTTTTTACGTTTCAAATATTTGGATTTCATTTAAACTAAGTAATATTGTTTTAGGCTTTGAATCATTATGCTAGACTTTCACTGAATTAACTGGCTTCTTGGTTTTTTCGTCAAGTAGCTTGTCAGAAACTGCTGCAATTAGCAAAAGTAGCAGAAAGAAACACTTGACTACAGTAGCCTACCTACTTGCTGGGCCCCTAGCCTGAGGTAACCTACCTACTCCTCTTTCTCCATATCCCCACCCAAACTCTTACATGCCTTTTTTACTGTTGTAATTAAAAGAGAGTTCTGCATAAAATGCAGTAAAATCTCAAAAAAAATGTATTCACTTTTGCTATGAAAACGTTTGCTTGACCTCACCGAGATTCATTTTCCTTCTCACTATAGAGGGCTATACCCTGAGATGTGATTGTCCATGAGGATTTTTTTTCGTCTAGAAAATGCTGACCTGTCTTCCACAGCTGCATGGTTTGAGTTATCCTCCCCCCAACAATCTTTGCCTTGTCATGCTTCATTCGCACACATCAATACTGATGCCTGTTGACAGTCAAATCCCTGTTCATACTCCTATTAATTAAAAATTTATACAGCTGATAATTTGTTAACATTGAGAATATTGCAGCCATTATTAATGATATTTGGCTTCCCATCCTTTTCTCCCTCCAGTGCTGTTTGCAATGTTATTGATGACTGCAACAGGACATTATCAAGACACTTACCAAATGAAATTCTGGTTTTTGGTAGACTGTCTTGTGGCAAAAATCTACCTAAAATCTGTAAAGAATAAATTCATACTTAGACTGTGACCAAGAAAGAAATACTTTACACATATAGCATTTCCAATGCAAGGATTTAAGGTTATTTATGCTTCATGTTGGGACACCTGTGTTTGGCAGATATCACAATCACAATCGATTTTGTGCAGTGAGCTTAGTCACTGTTAGATCATGACAACATTTTTAGAGAGGGCTCAGAACAGCTCAGGTGAGCCAGATAAGCCTTATATGCCAGGAGTGTCAAGCCCTAGGTATCAGTCAGGGTCAATCAAAACTGCAGTACCAAAGCACCTGTGAAAGTCAGACCCCAGATTATTTGAGCTGGGCATTCAAAAACCCAGGGACCCAAAATCAATGACAGTTTTCAGCAACTTGCCTGAGGTAATGGAGCAAAACCCTGGCAGAGCTAGGAGTGTATCCCAGTCCCTGCTGCTCGAATTGCTGCTGCGGCTGCTGTGACATCTTCTCTCCTTAGAAAAGCCATGCTTAATGTGTCAAGCTTATCCACCAAACCCAGTGTCAGAGCACTCTGCACACACAGGCAGAGGGATCTCACCTCACCTGATCCCTGCATTTGACTCCTATTAATACTCAACAACAGCTTAAGTGTGTTAGAATTCAGGGCCAGCCTAAGGATGTGCTACATGCGGCTGCCCAGGGTCCCATGATCCCCTTGGTTTCTCTCTGTCAGCATCCTTTCTGGACAGCATCCATGGACCCCTGGTTCACCTCTCACTGCAAGATGAATTGAAAAACTCAGTTCTCCAAGATCCTACAATCACAGCATCCACATCAGTTTTCTTAATGCTTTCATTATGAGAGTACACTTATTTTCCAGTCACTAGACAGTTTGTAACCACATTTCAGTATCCATGAGATGCTGAAACCTCACATCCTCAAAAAATGGGCCTCCCTATCACATAATCAATCCCCTTTTCAAACCCTCCTTCCATCTCAGTTGCATACCTAAGTCTGCCCAGGTCTCTTCTCAGTCCATAGACAGCTACAGAATTTTGCAGGGTAAGTTAAAGCATAAATTTGCAGTACGTCGACCTCCTTTCTCCACATTCTTAAACTTATGATTAATGCATTGTGTTTTATACTTTCTCTTCTTTCACAGAAGGATGAAATACCTCAGGTTACTTTACAATTACCATGGCACAAGGGTATACATGCAAAAATGTTACCATGGAGCTGCTGAAACACTGCAAATTCACAGCTTCGCTTCCTCTGTAGAAACTTATTTGGGTGCCTCTACCCACAGCTTATTTGCACAAGTTCTCAGAGAGACCTGAGTCTGGCACCAAGAGAATCAAACTTCCCTGCTTATTATGGGGAATGGGAGTTGCATATGTTGGAGTCTGTGGGGCTCTTCTTGTCTGTGAATAGCTGCCATTACCATTTAGGGGGGGTATGCATATTGAGGAAAGAAGAGAATGGGCACCCACTGAGAAGAGAGCAGGCTCCAGCAATTCTATTCTTATCACATTGTGTGCTTTAGTCTTCACTAATCTCAGCAAAGTATCCTCATGCAAGTCTTCTGAAATGTTTTTTTTCTTTTTATCTCCATAGAAATTGTATTTTTTTAATAAGAAAGGTGACGAACGGTTAGCTTATGCTCCAGTAAATCCGTAGAGTGAAATTATCTCATTTAAATATCTATTCAACTCTCAAAACAAATATCAAAGTTCAGACTTTGCAGATTCATACTTTGCCAGAGTAAGTAGGAAACTCTCCTTTATACCTGTTCAGGCTACTTTGGGGTCTGCTTATTCCCTCATATATACACCTGTGTTCTCTTGTAAACATTTTAACCTGTCAAATGAAGGTCTCTTCCTTTGTCATAGGGCCAGGAGACTTTCACAATATGAGCTGTTTCTCAAAACCTCTGCAGCACTACAGCCAACAGCAGAGTTTCACCACAGGGAGGATAAACACAGGCTAGGCAGTGACAGGATTTTTACTCTTGCCTGCTCTGAGCAAGATTAAAATGCCAGCAGCTAGTCCCAGTTAGCCCCTCTAACTGTTGTTATCACCAAGAGAGGTGAATCAGTGCTGTGCAAACGCTGGGAAATCTAATGAAAAATGTTAGTGCCAGCAGAAGCACAGAGGCTTAACTGAAGTGCTGATAGAGAATACTTTGGACAGCAAGAACTGATAGCTGCATACAGAGAGAAAAAGCCTTCAGAGCTTGCCTTTTCTTCTTCAAAAGCATGCATGAGAATTTTCATTTAGCTAAGATTTAAATTAAGGTTTTGATTTTTAAAAGTTTTACAGTTCTTTCTAGTCTGCAACCAAGGAACGCTGGTGTGACTACATCAATATCAAAAGAAAAAGCAAATAGTTTCTTCTCTCTACTTCACATTCACAAATGATGAAAAAAACCCTGCCTGAACCAGAACAGACTTTTCCCCCTTTAATTCGGAAATCCCATGTTCCTTTACTATAATACCAACTATCAAATGGAAAAACATTTAGTGTCTCCTCAGATTTAGTTGACATTTGAATTCTTACAAACTTGGGAAACAAGTAAATGTGCAAGATTACTGTTTGCTAGAAATCAGTCATCTTCCTATGAGGTTACACCAGAAAGTCTCAGCACCACAGAACAAGTAGCACTTGATGCAGGACAAAGGACAAGCTTGGATTTAAGCCATTCTTCTTGTACAATCTTCCCCCAAAATAAGGAACTAAAAATGAGGTTCAGGAACTCACTGAAAGCGACAGAGATCCAACCTAGCAGGACAATATCCTCTTCTCATTTGTCTGGCCCTTTGGAAGAAGCCTTCAGAAGAAGATGCAGGAGAGCATTCCCTGCCAAAGAACAGCCTCATAGAGATAATTTTGAGAAATGAATTACAACTCAAACACAGAGAGTTTGGTTAGGTGGCTTATTTAATGAGAAGTCATCCAAGCACGCAGAAGTGCTTGCAATGATGCAGGTGCTACAGGTACCGTGGATTAAGTTAACTACACTTGTGTGTAGAGTCATTAAATCTTATTCATTCTTCAGAGATCTTTCCTGCCTACCAGAAAGTGCTATGGAAATGAGAATGAAAAGCGCTTATGGCACAGCACTACCCTGCTTGGCAGAACAGGTGATGATGCCTAAAGCTATGACTGAGCAAAACAGAACTAAGGTTTGGAAGGAACATTTGGTAGAGTCTCCTCACTAGCAATATTTAGTCTCTTGACAGAGTTGAGTGATAAATATATTTTCCTTTACTTTAGAATGTTAATTGTATTACAAACCAGAGAACTTCAGTGGTATAGGTGAAAATTCATAACTGCTAGATCCCTGACCTGCTGCCCCCTCTAGATGAGGAAAAGCCAAAAAAAAAGGGTCTTTGTATTCAGTTAATAGGAATATTGCAACCCATAAGGGATATAAACAACTAGATCAAGCAACTTGCTCCAGCCTGTGATAAACAATGATTTTGTGTTACTATAAGTGTTCTCTACTGTCCTGGTGTCCAGGCTCTATTGCCTGTTCTCTTTATATGAGTGCTGTCAATGGCTGCTGTAGTCTTGCAAACCAATCAGGGGCCTATGCCAAATGACACCAACTTTCTTCCACATGTCTCATTTCCCTTCAAAACACAGGCTTTTTCCCCAACTTACCACAGTCCTGACAAATGCTTTTCTTTATGAAGTTCCCACAAGGATGGTAGGTTACTGCATCTTCTCATTTCTGTACTATGAAGTTTAGCACACAGAGCAGTGCAAAATTGGCATGTCATTGTGACTGAGAACAGCTCCAGGACCTTTTTCTCAGCAGCCAAGGCCTTAACCAGTAAGCAGCAAATAGAAGTTGCCATGCAGAAGGAACTGTAATTAGACCCAAAACAGACTGGCAACACTGACAGAGACAGATGACCTTGAGATGAATAGGTGATCAATAGATAGATAGACTGGTTCTTTTGTTTTTCAATCATTATTGATAGTACATCTTAAATTAATTCATCATTCTGTAAATCTTCAACTCTTAGAACAAAAGCATTCTGGAAGTTTAATTTATCTTTTTTCTTTTTTTTTTTTTTTTAACTAACACATACAGTAAGCAGCAACTGAAAGGCAGGAAAAATCAAATCCAGAGCAAACTTGTTATACTCAAACATTTGTAATTAAGCATGATAACCAATTACAGAAATACCTGGAATAGCTCCTGATTCACTCTCATATCAGAGGTTCCCTAATCAAACTGAAACAACTAAACACTGCTACAAAAAATAAGCAAGATCACAGCATTTACTAATGAGTCTCAAAAATGGATTTCACTGCATGAAAATCTTCATTGTCAGGAGAAAGCCTGTGTTCCCTGAATCTTTAGGGTCATTTCCATTTGCATTCAACTGGAGAGAAGTCTCTTGTTCTTTTCCTCCTTCTCACATTCTCTACGACTCCACACTTTTTTTTCTCCTCTCTCCCTCTGTGAGTTGGTGGTTTGTATCAATGTTCTACACTAACTTCTAAAAATACATCCGAATAAGGCCCTTTGTGCTGAAGTAGCTTAAATCCACTTCAATTATTATCTACTTTCGCTGTTTACCATGAATATAAATTTGGAGATGTGTGATTTCTGGAAAATTATATGGCAGAAGATGCAACAGCATAACTCTGAAGCACACACCAGGATAGTGTATTATGTTATGAATAATACCACTTAAACATTTGTAAAACGTAAAGCTTTTCTGAGCTCTTGTCCTTCCCCAGAGACTTGAACTCTTGTTGAACAAGCTGTTCAAAGCTCACAACTCTGATGAAATCCTACCCCAACAACAGAGTGACAGTCACTTTTTTTTTGTTATTGTTGTTATCTTTATTATTAAATCACCGTTTCAGGTTGCCAGTTGCTTGGTCTTCCTGCAACAAAAAAAAACCCAACAGTATCCATTTGACCTACTTGTCCCTAACCCAGCAATGTTTGGAGCAAGATGAAATCTGATTATAATGAACTTTTCTTGAAAAAGGAATTGCAAACTATGTCCCAGACCCTGCAATCAATTATTCATGTGAGCAACTTTGAACTCAGCAGGAGCACCCACAGGCATAAACCTTCTTACAGGGGAACAGTTGGCAGGATCAAGACCCACCTCAGGAGGAAGACACACAACACAACATTTGAACCCTTTGTGACTCTTTATTTTATTATTTTTTCCCCTTTTTGTCCTTGTTATTGTTCAATTTCATTTGCTAGTGTGTTTCCCACTTCCAGCTGGGAGTAGAAGTGAAGATGCCAAAATAAAAAGACAAAAGCTGTTGTTACGCTCAGCTGGAAGAGAAAGTCCTAGAAATCTCCCTCTCAAAAAAAAAAAATTAGGCATAGATATTTTCAGACTAATTTTTAATTCCCCAAAGGCACCATGATAGTTCAAAGAAATTTTGTAAAATTTGTAATGGAAAGCAAAGGAAGAAAGGCAAGTTACTGGTGGGTTGTAATTGTCCTGACTAACTTCCCTCACCATAATCTTTCTTCATCAAGACAATGTTAACAATCCTTACCTAGAAGATGCTGCAGAGCCCTCTAGATGCAGAAAGACCCCAGGTCCACAGCCATGTAACCCTCAGACCTACAAGAAGAGAAAAGACATCTCTTATGATCCTCCTCCCAAAGAAAAGGGGCTCCCTGGGCAGAGAAGATGTCACCCTTAGAAAAACTCTCTGCTTTAAAACAAGCACTTCCTTGTCTTTGAGCTCAACAAACTCAGAGAAAGAATGAGATGACTGGCTGTTGATAAAACAAAGCCTAAATGCATAAGAGCTATTTTTGTAGACCCAAATCTCTTATACACAAATGAAGAAACTTGGACTTATGGAGTAAATTACTGAGTCAGAGGAATTAATTTCTCACTTCCAGGTTAAAGCTGGTAAGAGGAAAAAAACTCTTAAAAAGAGGAAAAAAGAAATGAATACTTTCTAGGACAAGGTTATAAAACAAATGAGGAACAGATAATGTTAGGATTGTTGGTGTTCCTGAGGAGTAGCAAGCATAAGATATCACAAGCTTGAAGACCCTGAAGTAGACGTTGCAATTAATGTCACAGAGGGGGAAGCAGGAGAGCACCTGTAAGCTTCTGCAAGGTGATTAATCTAGGGTAGCTAACATACTGAAGTGCATGACTGTATACCAATTGCTCAGAAGAGCTGGAATATGTGGTAAACTAGAAAGTGAAGACATATTCCTGTACAGAGGTGTTCTAAGAGTGTTGAAAAGCAAATACACACTATTCATGGCACTAGCCACATGTTTTTACAAGCCATGAAATGCCTCATGAAACACCTAAGTACTCTATTCAAGCTGTGTGATAGCCACTAACAGTTTCCAGTATTCAGCTCTGTCAAAATCCTCTGCTAAAAAAAATCTGTTCTTCATGCTGCTGTTGGGTAAATAAGCAAGAGGATCCCAACTGAGATTAAGGTATATAGGTGTTTTGCATTGTGTGAGACTACAGCCAGAATACTGTCCTGTTCAAATGTCCACACTACAGGGGGGTGACACTAAATTGACAAAGGCTATGAGAAGAGCTGCTTGGATGTTTATATTCACTGAATCACATGCCCTATAGTGACATGTCTTAGCCTTATGACAAGGGGGTACAGGTATGATTTGATCAGAAACAGGGAGAAGCAGAAGAAAAGTCTAAGTCTGAAAGTCAGAGCTAGACAAAATTCAAGCTAGCCATAAGGCAGAATTTTTTAACAGTAAGGATAATTAACTACCAGAGTGTTAGAAATATTAGAGTGGAATTTCCATCATTGGAAATGCCTCAGAGTAAGGGTGGGATGTCTTTTTTTCTGACAAGCTCAGATGATAAGTCAGTTAGGAATTTCCTGTGGCCTACATGATTACTGAGGTCAGAAGAAGCAGCTGACAGTGTTTCTTCTGGCTGTGCATTTTGCATGCTGAATGCAAGAAAAAACTCTCCTGCAACAGTCCACAGTGTATAGCTGAATGCCATCTGGGTAACTCTGGGTTTGTTTTCCTTTCATCCTTTGTTTTCCTTTCATCTGCTGAGCATGTCCTAAAGACTGCCAGTGGTTAGGCTTTATATGGTGCTTAACAGCAGCATTCCCACCATGTCCCAATTATCAGAGCTTTACAAAATATGAAGGAGATCAGTCATTCCCACCAGCATATAGAAGCTTTGAAAAGAATACTCAACTGTACATTATTCTCATTTTGGCTCTTATGCTGGATCAAAGTAAAAAGAAACACTCCAAATCACCCTGCATCTTTGGTGCTGTGGCATCAACAGGCATCTTTGGGATCACAAATTGTTGCTTTGTGAGGGAGAAATTAATTCAAAAATTTGCTTGAACACTTATGGGTCTATATGAGCCAAACAGAGCCATAGTCAGTTCTTGACAAGCAAAGCCTTTGGACACAAGGAGGCTTACACATTCCACTAGCAGCAGGAAAACCTCTTCATTTTGAGGGCTCAGTTCAACCTCTGAGAAGAGATGGAAATCTCTTCAGAAAGAGGAGATTTTAACATATCGCTAGTTAACTGAAATTGCAAATGATGCAGCAATGAAGACAATTTCTAAACCATACTTCAAGAACAGTATTGTGACTATCTCTTATTTGGGAGGTGAGTCTCCCAGGTAGCCAGGGAAGCTAAGGTCCTGATGGTTGTGGCCTTTGTGACTTTAAGCACTGATGAATGAGGGACTATTGAAATAAATAATTTTGCCTCCCTGACAACTGTAGTATTCTAAGATATTGCAAATGCTTACATGACAGAAATATAGCATACTCTCCAGCAGCAGGAGAAAAAAATCTTCATAAAGGCTAATAAAATGTTGGCGTCTGTATGTGAAACATTTAAATTTATACCAAGATCATGCCAAAAGAGTATGAAGAGAAAACCGTGAATCAAATGAGGTAATAGCTTAGAAAACGTGCTAGAAAATTAATAAATTGCATTTCATTTTGGTATAACGCAAAATTTTAGAAAGCACAGAAAAGCAGATAGATAAACTCATAGTATAACGTAACTTATATAGTATAAGTATACATGGTATAAGATAACTTATATAGTATAAGATAACATAGTATAAGATAACTACAGATAGATAACTCATAGACTAAACCAAAAAGCTACGTTCAGCTTTAGCTAAATCCTTCATGACTATCCATATAAAAAGCCTGGAAAGAACACCTGAGAGCAGGACTGCATTTCACAGAAACAGACCTAACTGTGAGAAAAATGGCAAGTCCCAAAGCAGCAATGGCTTTCCAGTGGAGTTTTATTTAAACTCTAACTAAATAACCCCCAGGCTCTCCAATGAGCTCAATGAGGCCAAAAGAGCAGTATCTCACCTCTGACTGACCAAGAGGTAACATGATGTGTTACTCAGGCTAAGGAAGCAATCCTGCTGACTCTGCATGCTGGAAGCCCATTTCATTGATAAATTATGATGGGATCATTCTTGCCAGAGCCTTCGTCGTCAGTTGGAAAGAAGTTGTGACTCAAATTATTCATGTAAATCAGGTCAGATTCATTTCATGTCAGCTTTGGACACACCACCCCAGGCCATTCATTGAAACAAGTACCATTTCACAGCACTCACAAGAGCCTTTGGAGCCTTTCTGCTAGATTCTTTCCTTAGATTTGGCTGAGATGTCCCCATAATTTCTTAATGGCCTACAGTTTGGTGACCAGTGTTGATATTAGAGTGGATTAGGCTGCTTCACACCCACTCTTCCTGCCTGTGTGCCTCCTTGCTTCGTTATGAAGGCAGGACCACTTCAACCCAACGGCTGAGTCAGCACTGGTACCACTAAAATGAGCAGCTGTGGGGATTGGAGAGTGCAATGTAGGGGTAAAACTGACCATATAAAATGACAGCAGCAACAGACTGCTTATTTGGACCCAGCACAGACTCAATTCTTGAGCTGAGAAAGCTCAGTGCCCAAACTGTTGAACAGTTTGGCTTCTCGCCTGGATATGGGATTAAAAACAAAAAGACATTGGTGGGATTTCCAATAGCTCTTTTGACTGCCAGGTGAATTTATATATCTAGGAATTACGATTTCTGGAAATTTAAAACAAATGCTTCAGTTATCATACCAATCACAAATAAATGAGCTCTACCTCTATAAAATTTCATAAAATCCTGCTTCAGTGAAATTGTTGGCCAGACAGATCACATGCAAGTAACTCCATTACCATGCTCCACAAACCACACAAAGCAAAGCAGCTTTTTCTATTATAGTGTGATACTGTTTTCAAATCTGTTATCCAAAGTGCTTCTGCTGTTTGTGTGGATATTCATCCCTCCAAGAGCTTGTTCTTAGCATGACTTTTGAACTCATTGGCCAAATTTAGACAAGCTGAACAAAAGGGCAGAGGCTGTAACAGTCTTAAATTCCTGTGAGTTTGATGAAAAGAGATGACAGGGTAAGAAGATCTTACTACTGAATGGATCACTGAAAGGCTGTGACCTGTACATAAGATACAATTCTCCAGTCTCAAATCACCCACTTCTAAGACAGAAGGCTTGCCTCCAAGGCTCATAGGCTACCTTCCTGCTAGTAGAGGGAAATGTCCATATGTCTATTTTAAAGAGACTGTGCCTACCAGCTGAGAATCAGTAGCTAAGATTCCCAGATTTGAGGGAGCATTATGATGCCTTTGTAACTTCAAAACATAGCCTTCTGAACTGCTCTTAATAATACAAAAAAAAGTCCTAGAAAGCAAAAGCTTTGGAATTTTGTAGATGCCAAACATTACGGTGAGTGTTGGGCCCTGGCACTGCTCACTGCATGGCAAGCACTTGGTCCACTGAAGTCCTTCCCATTGGCATTAGCAGATTTCCAGGTATGGCTTGACATTGCAGCTTCACCCATGGTTTCAGCACAGTGTGGAGGTACTTAAGTTTCCACCCAATCAGTGTGAGTACCAGGCACAATAAACTTAACACAGCAACACAGAGGTCAGTGTGGGTTATTCACCCACACTGAATTGACTCCAGCCCACACTAGTCCTTGCATGATAACTTTTCAGATGTAGTCAGTGCAGCAGAACCAGTAGACTAGAAGTCCTGAATAAAGTCTGAATATAAACCCACATGCTTTCATTCTCTCTCTCTCTCTCATCCATTATCTCTAATCCCAGAGTTTGGCAATACTGAGATGCACAACTGGAGTGCACATACCCCCACATGGGCCCACCTGCATAATGAGCTAGCATAACCTAGAAAGACTTCAGAAAAGCATGCTTCCCACCTGTATGGGATTGGAATACTCAGTTCGCCTCAGGTAGCAACACTCTGTATTAAACATATCTGAAAAAACTCAAAAACACCTGCAGCAGCATTTCAGACACGGCAACGTGCACTCTAACCTCCAGCGTCACTGCCAGATTATCCACTGCATCCTTCTATCTCTGTCACCTGTTCTTTTTTCCTTTCTCTTTCAACTGCTAACTGCTTCTGCATTTGAAATCACTGGGAACAATGAGAATCCAAGCACTATGTGAACGCATTATACTCTTTCTCCTTTCTAATGTATAATATTTTGGTACCCAAAACGTGCTTGTTTTGGAGTACTAGAACACATAATGTAGGGGAAAAGCACAAAAACAGAAAGGAAAATGGTCCTTGGCTAAAAGTCCAGCAATTTGCGAACCACTGCAAACTGACAGACATTTACTGAAGTAGCACAGTTTGCTTGGAATAATTTCACAGAATCACACAAAGGGTCAAGTTGGAAGAGACCACACCGAGTCATCTGGTCCAACCTCTCCGCTCAAGCAGGGTCATCCTAGATACTGATATACATTGATGAGATTTCTTCTCAGTTTTGCCTTCTCAAGACTGAACAGACTCAGCTCTCCCAGCCTTCCTTTGTAAGAGAGAGGGTCCAGTCCCTTAATCACCTTTGTCAGCCTCCTCTGGACCCATGACAGGAGAACCCTGTCTCTCTTGTGCTGAAGATGCCAGAACCAGACACATCAGGGCTGAGCAGAGGGGCAGGATCACCTCTCTTAATCTGCTGGCAACAATGCTTTTCCTAATGTACCCCAGAACACCTTTGTCCTTCTTGGCAACAAGGACACACTGCTGGCTCATGGACAGCTCATTGTCCACCAGGACCCTCAGGTCACTCTCTGCAAAGCAGCTCCCCAGTAGGTCAGACCATGCTGGTTCATGGTGTTATCCTCCTCCAGGGGCAGGACTCTGCCTTTGCTGAATTTCAGAAGAGTGGAACCTTCTGAAGGCCCAAACAGCCCACAGGGTATTGGCCACTCCTTCCAGCTTTGTGCCATCAGTGAATTTGCTTATCCGGAAGCAGTTTCTCTCATTAGAGGAGGGCTTGTAAACTTGTATCATACCTATGAAATGTCCTTCAATTTTCTTCTTTTCTTCTGTTTTTTTCCATACTACTGTAGTTTATGGAAGAGTTTGTTTTAAATACCTCTAGTGTGACAAAAAGGGAGGGAATCCATATGAGCAAGCGATAGAGCATTTCAGGGTGATCCTCTTTAACTGAAGAACTCCCTCTAAAATCAAAATGTTCTGTAGACTTTAAACCTAGTTTTGATTAGAACATAAACTAAGACAAACTAACATATAGGAAATCCCGTGTAAATTTGAACCTGTCAAGGGACAGTAACCAAAATAAATAGTTCCATGGCAGAAGTGCTGCATGCCTTCAGTGAGTCCCACCCCAGAACACAACATGAACTTTTTCTGATGAAGTTACAGTGAACTGAGAAAATTCATAATACCTCTTAAATGCTCAGATATTATGATATTATCCATGCAAATAATTAAATAGATGGATTAATCTTCTTTTTCACAATTGAGATCCCTGTTTAGCTCACAATTCTTTTTTACTTCAGTCAATAACTTTTAAACCACTTCACTTTTAGTAGTCTCTTATCCTGAAAATTTCCAATTAAATTTATGGTTGGAAATTATAGAGCTTTATATAAAAAAGATTGTATTGTTCAGCTCACTCTACAGTATAATTCAACTGGCAGCCTACAGCCTGATTCCTCGGAGATCCTTGGACAGGGGAACAGGGGAAGTGTTTCTCTACTTTCTGTGAAAAGGCAAAAGCAGAAAGATAATGGCATCTGCTGGAGTACTTTGCACTGTACTCTGGGCAGATGCCACTCCTGCTACAGAGGCATTGCTTGTTCATTTTCCTTCTGTGGAGCTGCATTGTCAGCTGGAAAGGAACCTGGGTAACCTTGTTGCCACTCCAGCCTCTGCAGGAGTATGTAAAACTGCATAATCTCAACAATAAATATTGTTGTCTAAATGTGCAACTTCACCCTTTGTTCATACACCTTGACTACTGGTAATGGCCTGAACTGGAACTAGTAAGGCGCCATGGAACTAGAGAAGTCTTGACATTTGTTTAAACTTTGTTGCAGAGATGAAATGCTCTTGATATGACTGCAGTGGCAGGGCAGGAGTGAAAACAGGGTTGTCCTGGCAAATGATGGAAACTTCTCCTAGGTGATAGTCTTTCAGGGGTAATATTTTGTAATAGGTTACTTTGCATAATTACAGATTGCTCATGCCTGGTTAAATAGGAGAATAACCAAATCAAAGAATTACAGAATGATAGAATGGTTGAGGCTGGAAGGGACCTCTGGAGGCCATCTGGTCTAAGTCTCCTGCTTAGGCAGGATCACCTAGAGACAGCTGTCCAGGGCCACATCCACAATATTCCTGATGTGGTCTCATAAGCACTAAATAAAGGGGAAGGATCACATCCCTCTACATGCTGGCAATATTTTGCTGAATGTAGCCCGGGATAACCTTAGGCTTCTTAGCTACTAGGGCATGTTGCTGGATCAGGTTCAACTTGGTCTTCAACAAAACCTCCAGGTCTTTTTCTGCAAAGCTGCCTGCCAGCTGTGTGGCACACGGTGTACATTGGTGCATGGGGCTGTTTCTCCCCAGGTCCAGGATTTTAAACTTCCCCTTGTTGAACTTTCTAAGATTTCTGTCAGCCCATTTCTCCAGCCTGTCAAGGTCCCTCTGGCTGGCAACATGACCCCCTGACCTATCAGCCACTCTTGCACTCATTCATACCAATACCAGAAAAACACATTGGTAAACTTGAATTTTCTTTTAATTCATAGGTGGAGATGAAAAAAAGCAAAGTGAAACACTATACAGGTAGACCCTCATAAGCATATTATGGGGAAGAGTCAAAAATGGGATTGGTAATGACTGATGCAAGTGATAATCTTTCAAACTATAATAAAAATTTCTAATAAAGGAAGGAGGGTGACTATTTAAAAAGCAAGATAGGGTTTGGGTTATGTTTTCTTGTTTGTTTTTTTGGATTTTTTGGGTTTTTTTTTTTTTTTTTTAGATTTAAAGACATCTATATAATATCAGGAGGAATTAATGGATACATAGCAGGGAGATGGATTTGCACCTTATTAGTGAATCCATTCCAGAGAATGCACATATTTCTGCAAACAGAATGTGGTAAGGTAATATGGAAAGACAGAAAGAAAAGGATTTTGTTCTTCACTACAAAGTTGTCATGACAAGGTTTTGTTTTCTGTGAGTACAAAGCCAATAACACAAAAAAAAACGTGCCTTGCAGCCCAAGACCACCTTGATGGCAACAGCAGATTATACATGGATAGGTGGCAATGTATCTACCATGCACATAGTAACAGAGGACAAAGCACTGAAAATGAGAGATAAAGAAAGTTTGTCTACTTCCCAACTTTATAGTCATCCAAGTAAACAATTAGAAAACATCCCATTTGTGTTTTTTTCAGCTTTTGTCAGCTCTGCACCATATCTTTCATCCCACTTCTTGGATAACTTAGTGTTTGAAAAGGAAGTCTAAAAACTCAATGAGTTTCTCATGATTAAAGGACCATGAGGATCCAACTTCAAAGCTTGATGCAGACAAAATAAATGGAGTTGCTGTGTGAGGCAACTGCCACCATGCTGGGCTTATGATTCTGGCAGCTACTTTCAATATTAAGGAGCAGGAAACAGGATGACAGAGGCCTTTCTCTACATACCAGACAGATACTTCGAGCCTTTTGTTAACATTCAGAAGAGTTTCTCTGTGGTCTCAGAGGAGAGAACAAACAAGAACAGTATCATTTCTGTTGCAACTACATCAGTTGATGATGATGACAGGGAAACAGGAAAGGAAGAGTGACCTTACCTCCTCTGCCTTCTGCTCATCAGCAGTACAAAGGCCTAGAAAGGAAGAGGGAAGTATAACATGAGAAATTCACATAACTACAGTCAGTTCTAAAGAAAAAAAGAGGAATCTTTTTAGTCTGTGTTCCATCAAGCAAACTTTTATTAAGTGCTATTCATATGCGCTGTATCTGGATCGTAGTATGCTAAACCACACCAGCAAATATGAATACATTTATTATTCCAATTAGCTTCTCTGACTCCCCTGGAAGATATTAATTTGAGATCTAATGAAAAAAATGGGATAAACAATTCTTTTGTTGAAAGGATGATGAACAAGATTGGTACAAAGTTGATTAAAATAAGTAGAAATCACTGCTTTCTAATCTGGGATTTTGGCTAATTCAGTGGGACACTGAACACCCATTTTACAATCTTTTTAGCCCCAAGCAGGAGACATGAGAGAGAAAATTGCCAGCAGGGGGTAATGTAATGTGACCTCATTGGGATGTTCCTACAGATATGATAACAGAAGGTTTTGATCATGACAGGGCACCCTGCAAATGTACTAGTTGGCTAGGATTTGGTAAAAATTTTATGTGTATGGCTTTTTTTGTTACAGAAGTGCCAATATTTTATGGAGTTGTTATTGCAATACTAGTGGGAGAATCATATATTTACCTGATCCCTCTAATATAAGAACCCTTCACAAAATAAAAGGGGAAAAATACTGCCTGGAATCCTGTCATTATTTTAAAGGAAGAAATAAGAGTTTACCCCCCAGATGCCACTGAAAAGTACAAGCAGTTTGGCATTCAACTCTTAATGTTGTCTAAATCTGACTAGGCAAAATGTTTACGTGCAGTTATGTGCTCTTTTAATTGAAGAGAAACTGGAAGAGTCATAGATGAGCCTGAATCACAAATTAAATACCACAGGGCTAATTTGCTCCATCTAGAGCTTTTGTTTTAGTGTAAACATCTTTTAGCCTGCTCTATTTTAAGATGAAGACTGTACAGTGAGAAGTGGCTGTTCCTATGATACCTCTGGGAGCAGTGCTGCAAAATATACACCATATTCTTCAACTCTGACACGGAGGGATTGCCAGAGAGCTCAGAGTGGTTGGGTCAGCGCAGTTACCCGCTCTGCCTCTCACTTCACACTGCAGCCTTGCTCTTCCTGATGAGCCACAGCAACTGCTTATCTGACTGCTCTGTAAACCAGATCACTCAAATGCTTGGGGTTGAAAGTTACTCTGAGAAGTTACAGCAAAATAACTTCAGTGACCTAGCTCACTGGTTCAGCTCTCATCGAGCTGTGTCAGCAGAGCTGGAGGAGTTGGGATGGTGAACTGCAATGCAGTCTTCAGCATTTCCTGAGCATCCTTCCCAAACATAACAAGTAAATACACCCTCCTCAGCCTCTGCAGCCCTAGGAGCTGGATGCCTCTTACCAAAAATCCCAAAAATAACAAGGCTGTGCTTTGGCAATATAGTGCATTTGGCTTCAGAGTTCATCATAGATTGTGGATATAATGTATTAATTCACTCTGCCAGTGGTGACAGGTGAATTTTTACCAGTTGGCTGTATCAGCAGTTGTCTGTTGCCCTATAGCCAGCATGAAGCCACTGTACCAACACATCATCATTCATTACTGTGAATCTATGCTCTGTTCAACAACCAAAGAAAAAGCAGCTGTGAGCCGGTTCTTGATCCAGGCCAGATGTCTGTTTTGCAGCAACCCAGCCCACAGATCCACTGCTTGGGAGTGTGGAATTACAGGCTGGGCAAGGCTGGCGTGAAGGCAGCCTCACTCCCACCCTGTGCCTCATGCCTGGCTTGCCCCAGCTCTGTGCCAGCAGGATGGGCCCATGCAAGGAAGCCCAGCAGCTTTCACCAATATTCACATCAGCTTGGCCACAGGAACCCTCAGTGCTACTATGGATACATCGTCGTGCAAGCTTGGGAAATCATTTTCATCCAGCTCTAACAGCGTTTTCCTTTAAAAATTTGCCTGCTGTGTAAGAGAGTGAAAGCAGTGATGGATTGCCTTCTACCTGGCAGCTGACACAGTTGGCGAAGGCCAACTGGAAAGGCCTTCTTGAGGAGGGAGAGCTGATGTGCCATTCCAAAAGCCATACTGGAGGGGGAACTTTTCCATAAAAGGTAATGCCGCAGCTTGGAGATTTTGCAGGGAGATATTGCAGTGTGTCTAGGGCAGCTTCTGTGACAAGCAGTTCCCAGTTCCAAGCCAATCCTGGTAACAAGCACTGCTTAAGTTCTGATGACTGGTTCAGAAATAACAGGGACCCTCTCCAAAGCTCTTTGGTCATCTTGTGACACAAACTACACTTTGGTGAGATTACTTTGCACTTTCAGAAGCAGTATTCACCTCCTTAACAGATATGGAGCCTTTGTATGCGTTGCTTTTCATTTCAAGATTTTGGATTCCTGAATAAAGCTCACCTGTCTTTTCACTATAATATTTCAGATTTTATTTTTTTTTCTGTTGATTATGCCCCTACTCCTTGCAGATTTCAGAGAGTCAGGTTTTCTCTTGCAAACCACCCAAGAAAAGAAATGGAAGTATCTTGTAAATCCCAAACCAAGCCAGTATAAGCTAGTAAGTGCAAAAAGGACAGAAAGAGCCATAATATTCTGTAGATGAAATGCATGGGTAAGAAAGGATTCTGTGTGTGTTCTTGCCTCCTTATGTGCATTAGAGATTCATTGCAGCCTTTAATTGCTGGTGCGGGTGGATAAAATAGAAGGGTTGAAGAAGAGAGCTAAGGAAAAAATAATGGAAACCTGACCAGTGACAGGAGCTGATTACTGTTGGCAGACTGTATAGGTTTCAAATTCATGCTGTGACTTAGGAAATAAGGCCTGGCTGGGATGCATTTTTCTGGAATATCCCTAAGGAATATCTATCAGTGATTCATCTAAGCAGCCACTGGATATCATTACCACTCTACCAAAAATGAGGATAAAATAACAATCTGGAAGAAATGAAAGAAACAAGTGCCCCAGATTTTCTCTCCAGCTGTAGTAAAGAGATCACAAGGGTGGGTAAAGAAAGGAGGGGGGAAAGAGGAAAGGGCTGAACTTTTCATCTGCATGTCCTCAGTTTGCCTTTAAGCTGTGCACATCTAGTTTACTCTTGTCAGAAGCTACCACCACCATACTTTGTAGCTCTAAAGGAAAGAGATAATTGCCTTTTTTTCCAGTCACATGCTCACTAATACAGAACTTTATTTCTTTTTCCCCAGCCCTACACAGTAGGACCTCCATCATTCAAAATAGCATAAGCTTTGCTAGAGATGTTAATGCACCATCCAGAGCAAATACAATGCACAGGCTTTGACAGGTTCACATTTTGAAGTCCCTTTTTGAACTCACAGTTTCTCTCTTTTTTGTCAGATGAACAGTGGCCAATTATAAATTATGGCTCTTTCCAAAGGCCCCATCCCAACAGCCCCTATGAGTTATGTTCCTACTGGGTGTCTGTTATATTAGGCTGATTTTATGTCTCCAGATAGTTGTTGGGCATTTTCCTTGCTGTGGTGGTTAGCTAATATATAACTAATCTTATGGGAGAAAATAGAAGGGGAAATTAATTCTAGTAATAAAAAGCCTTATAAACATTTTTTTTTAAGGACATGCCAATAAACCTATTTTTATCCATAGCATCAGATACTCAGCTGGACCTTGAACAAGAGTTCACTAATTTACGTCAGATGCCCCATAGGGTCTCTTTGATTTGCAAGTTTAAATAGAAGACTGTTATTGAAATCAGTGTTCTTATATATAATATATAGCTGATCCAAAGAGAATGTAAATATCTACCACAAACCAAATTCACCCTAGATTCTCTGAACCTTTTAGGAATTAACTGCAAGAATTACACTTTGGAGCTTTTAAAACATGAGATAATTGCCTCTTTTTTCTGTCATGGGTTTACTAATACAGAACTTTAGATTTTCCCAATCCTCCACAGTGGGACTTCCATAAGTCAAAGTAATGTAAACTGTGTGAAAGATGCTAATGTTAAGCACTACAAAAATATTCAAATAGGCTATACAGTATTTCAAGTGTGAAACAAAGCCTGTGGGTTCAGGAAATATTTCCTCACCCAATTCAAGGAGAACAAGTAAACAGGATTTTTTAACTCTTCATAGTCTGCAGTGGAGCTTTACTGTAGTGCTAATCCCTACAGTACCTTGAGCCCTGACTCAACAAAGATGTAAGGTGAACACTCCAGACTCGGGTGGACTACTCTGGTGCCCTAAGTTTAGTCTGTTTCTATTAACTTGCAGAGCTGCAGCCTAGGTCAATAAACTAGGATTCCCAACAAGAATCCCAAAGCAGCTACTGTCTTCCATTTTTTACTGTCTACTGTACATTTTACTGTCTACCCATTTTTATGGGTCCTTGCTAGTATACTTATTTTCATTCAACTACGAGATGGTCTTTTCCTACAAGAGCCCACCAGCATCACTAATTCCTGCTAAAATACTTCCTACCTTAAGAGAAGGCCAGTTGAATAAAAGGTTAGAAGGAGGATCTAGTAGAGGATGTTTAGCTTTTTCCTTTTCAGTGTAGTACCTATTAATGTGATCTAGGTGTGTCCCACAGCATTGCAGTTCCTGAAATAGCTGCAGGAAAAGGAGACAGTGAAATGCAGAAGGCAGTGTGTTAATTCTCTTGTGAATTACTATCACAGTTTGCTACTAATTGAGAATGTAAATAAAAAAGGTCCCGGAAATACATTCTTTCCTAGTGGGGACTATTCTCATTAAATGCAAAATAAAAGGCTCCTCCTGCATCTCTTTCTGACTGGAAATCCTTAACAGAGGCAAGAATACTTCTCTTCATTCAAGGAAAAATGGCCCAAAATCATATTAACACCAGGCTGAGTAGCCAGCTGCCTTACGCAGTTTCAATATTTCCTTTGCATTCCACAGCAACCATTGGGTAGCTGCCTCATCCTTAGGGACTTTACTTCTAACGCCACGCATAGTTGTGCAACTCCATTTGAAGGGAGTCATAAAAATTTCTGCTATGAGTTTGGCTCCTGGTTTCTACAAGTTCCTTGAAAGTGCCAGGGCTTGAGGATGCAGGATACAGGATGACTGGAGGATTAGGATGAAGGGTTACAAGTTACCAGCATGGAAGCAGATGAGGTGGAAATATTTTAAATTTTGCAGCCTTCTAAGAAAAGTCTATGTGTTTATAGACACTGCATGGACATTTTTACACTTTCAGCTGCAATCACACTATTATTTGACATTCAAACATCCTCTTAAATCCAAAATACCCCTGCCTTCTTATGATGCAGACTGAGATTAGTGCCAGTCTCCTACAGTAACACATGTTACAGTCACAAGAGATAGGGACAAAAAAGTTGTGAAAATGTCCTGCTCTGGACTTCATAAACTGGAATCACGAAGTTTGCCTGGTGGCTTCAAAGAAAGGCAGAAGGAGCTGCAATTTCCACTCTTCAGATGAAGGCTTTTGTGACAAACCAGATGAGAGGAATTCCAAAAAGAAGGAGGGGGAAAAACCAGACCTATTGTAGGGAAGAATAAAATAGCCCATGTGAAATGTGACAAAAAAAAAAATTTGCTAGGCCCTTGCCTTCAGCCAAACATGAGAAACAGCGAATTATGTTCTTAGATAAAGCAAATAGCATACAAAAAACCCACAAAGATGTGGTGCCAAGGGTGTTTGTTTCTTCTGGGATGACAATAGTGGTTGTCAAGTAGAAAGGCAGCAGCAGATCCACTGATTAGCTCAAGTAAATGCTAATACAAAACTCTAGGTCACTTCAAATTCTGTATATAGCTAGAGAACAATCTTTCACAAGTGTCCTGGGGAGTTTTCATCATTTTTATTACTATGCTGCTATACAACTTCTCCTGAAAAGGGAATGTATCTCTTAATGTGTAATATGACACTACTTTTTTTCCAGTGACACAGTCTTTAAGAAATTTCCCCCAACCACCACTCTCCTGCATATACACAAAGGTGCAGTAGTTCACAATCCACTCAAATTTACCACTTCAACAGGTGATCCAAATGGTCCAAATTAAAAACTAACTTTGTCAAGAATAATTTCTAACCATATTGATTTCTGTGCCCAGGTTACAGCACATCCCATTGATGGTTTTGATGACAAAACTGGGAGAGGTGAGCAGGGACAGAGGCAGGAATGATGAGCCCACAGGTAGAGGAAGGGGAAATGACTTAAACTGCTCTGTCAAGAAAAATGCAATGTTCATTTGCAGCCTTAGTGTAAGTGAGGTTTGTGGGTGGGTGTGGGCGTGTCGCAGAATTCAGTGCTGGTAAAATCCCACAGGTCACTGCAGCCACGCAAGGAACATACTTGGGATTATATGAATCAAAAAGTGGAGGAAATGGGGGAAAGCAAAGCACCACTTTTCAGAAAACTACTCAAAAATTATCTACTATTCATTGTGTAAACCACCTAGCCTAACAGACAGAAAAGTCTGTATGTGTCAATATTGTTATCAGTAAAGATGAAGATTTGGGCTAAGTCCTAATCCTGAGAAGGAGAAACTGATCAGCCTGGGGGAAAAGTGACCTGTGGTTCTTAGCAATACTTATCTGAGAAATGAGAAAGATACACCTGGATTGAAACCTTTGGTAGGGACCAGCCATGACAGGCACTCTGAGTAAGAGGATAAAATACTGTTTTGAGCTGGAGCAGAGTAGGAGCCAGGTTTGAATTTTATCCCCAGATCTAAACTGACCCATGGCATGAATCTGAACTCATGTCATCTCTTCATTTTCCTTTTTAGCATTTGCCTTTCATCTCTATTTAGGTGACAAATCCTTTGGGCCAGGAAATCTGCAAATGGATGTATATATGTGTGCACTACTGAAAAATACACTGTGATTTTGACGTATTAATTATCTGCATGACTTTTTTAGTGCTTTTTCTCCCGTTGTACTAGGCACTGTGCAAGCTGAGGTAGAAAAGACAGTCATTTCTCCAGAGGTTATTAAAATACAAAGTATGTTCATGTCAGACTCACAAGCAAGTTGTTACTGCGCAGTGAGTAGCCTACATCAGCTGAGGCATAGTACCTGTTCATAGAGGTACTCTTAGCCAGGAACACATGGAAGATAATTCTTTTTAGCCCAGTCCACAGTGAAAAGGGATTGACAAAATCAAATTACATGGTGTTTTCTACCATCTGACAGTACATACAGACAGTCACTGCGGCTCAGGCAGTGAGAAGTAACTGGTTAAACCATGGTAAATTACACAGAATCTCTGAGCCCTTAGAGAAGAGAGAATGATGGATATGAACAGACAGGGGACTGGTAAGAACATTAGATTCACACAAATAAATAATAGGTTCCTTGGCCAAAGTGCAGCTTTGTGACAACAAATGCAATCATGTAGAAGAGTTCTGCAGGTTGCACAATAAATTAAAGGATTTTTTTACAGAAAATTAAGTATTTCTTGAAAAATGTTTATATGTATCTTGTAAAATATTCCCAAAGCATCCAAAACTTTGACAGATGTGGAAAAATTAATTACCTTCTAAATTTGCTTCAACAACATAGCATGTGGAAAAGGGTAGTATCTCCAGATTCTGACTAGTGCCCATGACTAACAACTCCTACAACAGCAGCATCAGATTATTACTGATAACCTTTTGTATCAGTTCCAGGGAAGCTATCGAGATTCTGACTGCAGCTGGATGATGTACAGCGAAATTTGGTCATGCACTCATTCTATTGTATAATGATTATTCAGCTAGAGGGATAGAATCTGATTTTTCATTTACTTCCATCCCTTGCACATAGAAGTGTGTTGGCTTCTCATTTATCCTAATGATGCAAGCTCTCAGTTTTAAAGACCATACTGGTTGAGGTTTAGTTGATCTCCATGGTGCTTTGCATGGAAGAAGTCTCTGTCCTTTCAGGCCTTTTCTATGGCAAGTTGAAGTGTTGGTTGCTTGTAGGAATGCTGATTAGTGCAATTATAACTTCATGTACCTGTTGAGGCAATGAAACTCCCCAGGCATTAGCTGCTATTTACCCATCTTATTTGTTACACTGACATTTTTATGCTTCTGTCAGGAATGATCAATCCGACATATTGGGAATGCAAACGGTGAAGGATGCTGTTGTATTACTTTTAACAGCAGAGTTTCTTGGTTGCTTGCCATGAGTGAGGGGTGAACCCTGAAACACAAAGGTTTGGTTCAGCTGAACCTATATAAACTATCTGCATGTGAAACTTACCTGCCACCCTTCAATTTGTTACTTTCACAACACAATACTGTAATTACTGATTCCACAAGCAACACAACAACAGCTGTTCTTGTGATATTTTAATACCACTGGAATTAGGAGAGCTAAGAAATTCAGAGGTACATGACAGTTTTGAAAATATCTGTTTCAGTATGAGTTTAATCCAAAATGAAATTGTTTTTGCCATCCCTAGGCAAAAAAGGCATGGACTAAACACTGAAGAAAAAAATGGTGAGGGACCATGATGGTCAGGTTTATTCAATTCAGAAGTAAAGCTATTCCTTAAAGAAAATCTGTGTTTCTTTGAAACAGTACCCAGAGAAGGACAGGAATAGCTACCATGGTAGTTGACCGGAAAATCAAATCTCCAGAATAGTTTTGAAAATAAATTTTCATCTTCAACCTTGACAAAAAGACATTAGTTCCAGTTTGCTCAGAGGAACTGCACAATTAATGAATAAATACAACTACTTCAAGGATAAACCAAAAATGCTGTTACTATTTTCTAATTACTATAATTCCCTGATTTACACCACTGAAATGGGGAAAGACAGACACTCAAGAAACCATAAAACTGCAAGAATTTGCAGTATCAGGTTCCCTACTTGGGAAGCAGCTGAGAGGTTCAGACAGCAAGCTAAGAAAAAAAAGGCAGATTTCATAATGTTTCCACAAAATCAGCAAGCTCTGATTCACATTTTGCTTCTTTGTTCTTTTGTATCTCGCAGTGGGAATCTTTTTCACCCTAAAATATCTATGGAGTAGGCAGAAATGGAGTAGTTCCTTCCTCATGTGGCTTATGAAGGAACCAATCAAACCATCTGCTGCTTTTCTTCATCACTTCTAGAAGGGGCTAAAACATGTAACTAACTCAAATTACAACAAGGCATTCAGATTCATTGGAATAATCTCCTTCTACAATTTTGGGGGCCTCACTGGAAGAAGGACATTGACAAAGAACAAAACTATTCAGAAATTGAGAACAAATATGCTACGCAGGGCTGCATGCAATCACTGGGATCCTTTGGGCAAACCATTACTCTTCCAGTGGCCAAGCAGACCAGGATGAATTGACAGAAAATGGGAAAGTGGTTTGTGCTATCCTGTTTCTGAGGTATCTGCAACAAACTAGGACTAGGAAGACACCAGGGCTGCTTCAGTGCTGTGAGAAGCACATCTTGCTTGAAGAATGGTAAAATGTGACGTTATCTCAACCCTTACAATTGCCTGGCTAATCCTTGATCACTGCATATAGATCTACAGGACTGGGCTTAAACACTTGAAAGATGTGTCACTCAAACTTGAGAAAGCAAGGCTCCCCACCCCTAGGAAAAAATAATAAAGCAAAAAAGAGGGAAGAAACATTTTCTTAGACTGAGGTTTCCCCTTTATAAATTCAGAATAAGGTCCCTCTTTATTTTTGGAAGAGGCTGGGCAAACTCTGAAGTGTGGAGTTACAAAGTGAGACATTTTGTAGATACTGCAGCTTATAGTGAACCATAAGTGGCTGTTTACTCTTTAAATTCCACATAGACATCTTCTATTGTTTGGAAATAGTATTTCATCTAAATAGCTTAGAGAATATTGCCATATATTCCTAGCTCATACTGCATCTCCTTTTTGTGCTGGTGACGGAGACTCATGGACATTATGGTCACAGTCGGAAGGGTTTGGATATTCCACAGAGATTGCAGAGGCAGAAGTTGCCACTTGAAGTCTTTGTTCTGACTAATTCTTGTCAGTCCATGGGCAGGAATGCTTGCTTAAGAGAACAGCCACAGACTAGGCATTGAGACAGTACGTTTACCTTGAGTACTCATTCTGATTTCCAACACAAGATTGGTTCAAGAGCTGCAAACAATGTTTTTCTCCTTTCCAGTCTTGGAGTCTTAGACTCATGAACGTTCAGTTCTTCTTTGAACCTTCTTATATTCTCCACCTCACAGCAGGGAAGTTGTTTTCAACCAATCTTGATCAATTTTCACAATCCTAGCTGAGTCTTTCACTCAGCTAATGTATCAAGTATACAGGACTCTTCACTGGCTAATGATGTGATCTAATCTGCTAATTCTATTATCATTATAGCTGTCAATAGAAGAGGGCTGAGGAAGAAAAGCATCATCCTGAAAATATCTCTCAAAAATGAAAGAAGTTTTCTTCACACAGCTATGGACTTCAAATTGTGAACCACAAATTTACATCATTAATCAGAAGATAAATATCTTATGTACATGTTATGAAGAACACAACAGTTCCTGCACTAACTTTTCCTTTTTAACAAAAATACAGAAGTCCTTCTTGGATATCATTAATTCCACTCTGAGAAAATAAAATAAAAATTAAAAAAATAAAATAATAAAGCAGCCTTACCAAGGCTAATGAGAATATGATGCATCTAGGAATGAATAGTGCCCAAGGAGACCTCAGGGTTAGAGTGGGCAGTGAATCGACAATGCAATATGGCAGGGAACAAGAAAGCCTGCAAATGTGGTCTGTCATAAAGAGAGATAGACTGTGTCCAGAAAGGTCCTGTGGGAATGCTCTGCAAATATTCACTGAGTTCCTGACCTGTCATTGTTTAAAAAAAAAAAAAAGAAAATAATGAGGGAACCAGGAGAAGTTCAAAAAAGAGCAACCAGAATGATCTCCAGGCTGGAAAAACTCAGCCATGGAAAGACTAAAATAGCCAGATCGTGGCAGTGGTACTTCAGTGGGTTTTCAGGGTGATTTGCTTGAGTTCACAAATATATGCAAAGCAGAATGCAGCTTCTTTACACTGCTTTGCCTTTTGTAGTATCATACAGAGTCCTTAAAATAATTAATTCTGCCAACACAGTGGCTGTGGGAAATAGCTTGAAGGCTTTCTTAAGGAGCCTGTTGTCCACAAAAATCAGACTCGTTACCTGGTGTGCAAGAAGTCAATAATTACACACTCAAGAGAGACATTGATTATTTATTTCACAGTTGCACAAGCCTGGGTGCTTGGTGGTATTCTGCAAATCAAGCACACCAGCTATCAAATTTTTACTATTTATACATTTCAGCAAACAAAGGAGTTAGTGTTCATCGGTGACATGTTACATAGTTCTCTATTAGTTACAATGCTATCATCTTCTATTGATTCTCTTGCTTCTCATGCTAATTAATCTTTATGCTCAATCTTTCTCTTGAGTTGTTGGGTTTCTTGGGTCGATGATCCATAAGTCGGTGGTCATGATCTCTCCCTGCCAGAATTACCTTTTACCCAGTTGGAGCTGATTTCAGCACAATTGCTGAGTTATCTTTATTAGTTTCTTCCTTACCTTGGGAGTTCTGCCAGTTCTCCTTGTGGCCAGCAAATTCTGCATTCTTTGTGTCCACTAATGGAACATCCTTCTCCCCAAGCTCTGGTAACCTTCCCCTAGGTCCAAGATCACTGAAGCATGTCAGGCCCTAACCCTTAAGAAGGCAATTCTACCAACAAATAATTTGTTTTTCTAACACCTGGACATCACTTAGAGCATGATTGTTAGCTGTGTTTCATGGATTAAATCTCCCTTCTTGTTGACTAATCTTGAGTACACAAAGATCAAACATTAAAGAACATCCTTCCTTAAGAAAATTTTACATATTCCACATTTTACAACAAGCCCAGCATCAGTTTCAGCTGTACTGTGAAGATGATGCTGCAGC
>NW_005054359.1:1519857-1520924 GCF_000277835.1 Geospiza fortis | reverse complement strand
AAGGTATTTAAATTAAACTAAAAGCCTTGAAATAGTCCAAAAACAGGACACAAAGATGGCTTAGAGCCAGCATAGACCCATCCTTAAGACATACAGCATCTAGAAATTGTGAAAGGTGGATAGGAGCAAGGGAAGAAAAAAGGAAGAGAAAAATAGAGAAAAACAGGATGACTTTAGATTTACTGGCAGGGAAAAAAATCATAAAGGTCAAACCTAAGACGGTGGAGATGCGAGAGGCAAATGGCAGAAAGCTTCACTTCTTCCAACATTTCCTATGAATCTTAAGGGGACACTGTGCAGCTGGAGTGGACTCTTGTCAGGTAAACAATAAACTGGCTGTCAATTTCCATCTGGTAATTTAAAATATAGATTAAGAAAATGCAAAGCCTTATTTCAGGCTGTATTTAGGCGTTTGGGGGGGTGTGGGGGGGAGAGACTGTACAAAATGCATGTGTGCAGAGGGCTCCACGAGTCCCGCAAGCAAAAGCTGAGATTTCAGTTTGTTCTGCATTAAGATTAGTCATAACCTCCTGAGTGGGGAGCCCTCTGGGAAGAGAGGGACCAAGCAAAGGCAGGCACCTGGAAAATCCCCCTCCGCTGCTTTCCATTCACATAGAAACCGCCACATGCGACCACGAAGTGTCATCTCCATTAATAATTCACCGAAATATCTTGATTCACCAAGTCCAGGAACTTCCTGGGAAGTGTGGGAAAAGACCAGCGGGGCATCTCAGACGTCGAGAGAAGGACTTAAGACCAGCTCGGAGGATGAGAAGCCGCACAGCACAAACACACAGTTCACAACAGAGGACCGTGCCTCTGCGTCCTCTTTATCCCCCCTCCCCCGATTTTATTCCGCTTTAGCTATCGCTACCAAACGATTGGGAAGAAGCTGGCTGCGCTCCACCTCAAGCACGGAGCTGCTCTCGGGGGAGAAGGGGGGCTCGCTGGCACAACCCTCCCCCTCTGCCCTCCCACCGCATTCAGTTGCAAATCCCTGCCCGCCCGGAGGAATCGGCTCCGCGCCCGCTCCGCGCCCCCCCGGCCCCAGTGCGGCAGCTCCGCCA